>NC_056747.1:443577952-443720452 GCF_019279795.1 Protopterus annectens | reverse complement strand
GTTGTATTGCAGATGTGTATGTTTGTTCTTTGTGTTTCTTTCTGATTCACTCACTGCTTCCTCATACACCTCCAGTTCACCTATTGTGCATCCAACACAGTGTCGCCTTTGCGGATTATTACATTACCCCCCCCCCCACATCCATATTCCACAAACTCCATCCATGCCTTCTCTGGTTGATGGCCCATGGCATGGTCAAGGGAACACATTGCATACACTACATATCTCAGGTACCTGTATGGTTGTGAGGACTACCCTAGCATTTTTCACCTTCCACATGCTGTACGTCATGCACATAGGTACACGCAAATACTTATCTTTCATAACATGGTATGTACACCCGGGTAATACCCGTTCATCTTTGACACATCCTGACAAGAATGGCTTGGACCGCAAATGGACAGATTTTGGCCGAATACTCTGACCATTGGTAGGGTTGCCACCTTTTCATATGGCCAGGATGGGATATATTCCGTATATAAATCAGATTTTACAGGACAACACATACCCACGATCAGTACAATGGATAGTACTTTTGTTTTATGCCTACATGTAAACTTATTGTTGTAGCAGTTTAGATGCTTCTTCTGTTTCGTTTACTTGCTTATTCTATTTCTTGTAACATGTAGGTATGTTACATACGGAAATAACAATTGTATGTGACTATTACATGAGATGTGGGACATAATTATGTCATACGGTCGCAGGATATTTTACATTTATAATGGTTTTGGTATGGACACAACTGCCCAGATGGGTACTGTCCCACACAATGTGGGACAGGTGGTAACCCTGACCATTGGGCTAGATTTAGCTATTGGCGACGCGCTAACATGATGCGTTTCACTTCCACTTGGTATAACTATCAACACTGCATTAGAATACGGGCACATGGTTTTAAATGCCATTTGTTCGAGGGATGGGGACTCGATATTCGGCTATATGCATTTGTGTTTGTTTCTTAATTTTGTGTTCGCAAGAACTGTCTTGCATGCTTTGCATATGTTTCAGTATCCACTGACACTGACAGTTGTGATTACTATTGCAGGCAGACTGTAATATTCAGCATTTTAGGTTGCACGTAAACAGCTGACATTTCCATGTTGATGTGGCGGCAGCGCGCCTTCATTAATATGCATATGGCGCTACTGCGCCATCTGCATGCTGCCCAGTCGGCGCAAGCCTAATGCTGGCCTTGCGCCGAGCTTCATGAATCCCGGGGATTGTTTATAAGTTCCATGATGATACAATCCATAGCCTTGCAGACCAGGCTCATCAGACTAATGGGGTGGTAGTTCCCGGGGTCTGTGGTGGCTCCCCCTTTGTGGAGTGGGATAACCATTGCTGTGTGCCATTCAGTGGGCACAAAGCCTGAGCTGAGGCTATGATTGAACATGGTACTTAGGTGGGGTGCCAGTTTTTTCTGTAGTTCATGTAGAACGCAGCCTGGGATGTTGTCAGGTCCCATGGATGTTGTGTTCTTAGCTTTGAAGAGTGTGTTTTTTACATGTGCAGCTGTGATTACAGGAACTTTGCATTCTTCCGGTATAGAGATGGACCCTTTAGGGGGTGAGAGAGGGGTAAAGTTATCACTGAACTTATCTGCCAGGATGTTGGCAATATCAGTTGGGTGTGTATATTTAGTGCCATTGTGCTGTAACTCAGAGCAGATCTGAGTGTTGCCATTGAGATTCTTGACATAGCTATAGAATGCTTTGTGGTTGTCTTAAGAATCAGTGCCGATTTTGTTTTCATAACTAGCTTTGGAGGATTTTATGAGGGATCTCAACTTCTTATTGAGGCTGATCATGGAGTTTCTCCAATCATGGGATTTTACTCTTTTTTGCAACAGTTTCTTTCTTTTGTTGTAGAGTTTGTTTATGGCAGGGGATCACCAGATTGGCTTCCTTTTTTGGAGGATAGCATCTTGGTTCTGTTAGGGATTGGATGATCCATGCACTCGTGTAAGTGCTTATAAAGTACATTTGTATAGGATTCAGCAGTTGTACCTCTATTGTCCGTCAGCATGGGTGTCTGCTAACTGTGTGACTCTGAAGCCATTTATGATTCTAACCTAAAATTTTCTGAGCTTATCCTGCAGATGTAAAGTTCTATTCTGCACACTGTCTTAGAATGTATTTTTAATTGTGTGTAATACACACACACACACACACACACACACACACATATATATATATATATATATATATATATATATATGTATGTATATCTATGCACACACCTCTAATTTTGCTACATGGTATAATGGGGATGTTGAGCAATGATTGCTCTGAGACAGTTAATTGTTAAATTAACTGTTTCATTGTTAAAATAGTATATTGCTGCTATTAGCAATTGACCTTTGGACTTCCGGTTCTTCCTTAGGTGAGATTATGACAGTCTGTAATGTTACATGGAATTTAAACAAGGAAAAAACAGTCATAATGTTGATTTGCAATTTTTTGCCATGTCTCCACAAGTATGCTTCCTTCAGCAGACTAGTAGTAATATTACAGTGGCTAACAGTTTTTCAGTTTAATCAAGCTGTGGGGATCATCACGACTGTTGATAGCTTTAGGAGGTCCCTGATGATATATATATTTTAATTGATCTTATCCTAATTTTGCTGACCAAATTGTACAGCCAGTATTGCTTGTTCATGATGTTGTTATTTAGATCTTTTTATTGATTGTGGGCCTGTTTATTTTATGTGATCATTTTAACTATATGTTTTGTAGTATAATAGAATATAGACTTGATACCTAGTCTAAAATAAGTCCAGGTGGCTGGGTGATGAGACAGGTGCAGGTTGTAGGCCTCCCCAGATTGGGTCCTGTACTTGCTAAGGCCAACTGTTGGTCATGCTGTTATCAGTACTCTACCAGAGTAACCAAAATGTTAATAAAAAATAGGAAATCGTTTTCTAGTACCCTAACATGAAATAACTATTATTCTGATGCTCAACACTCAGCATAAAATGTTACAACAAAATTTAATGAAATGAAACTGTAATCTTAATAACAAATAATAGACCCTAAGTAAAACAGTACTACTTTGAGAAGAATATTTGTCTACTACACTGAGTCCAGAATTAGTAGCCTTTCTACTGTAATATGAGAACTCCTGTTGAGGAAAAGAGAAGGAATATTACTGTCTTATTCTGATGGGCAGAAACCAAGTTATGGTAACCCAAATGGGTCAGTTACAATTACAATATGGCAACAGCCATCACTACTTCGCCACAAACAGATAAAGCAAGTAAGTTCTAGCAATCAGGCAGTACTAACTAGCGAGTGGTGCCACTCAGGCAGTGTCTAAGATGCTCAGTTCTGAGAACTAACAACTCAAAAGCAGTGTATCACACTAGGAAAGTGCAGTCACTAAATAAAATTGATACTGTGTGATAATGTGGTAGTGTACAACTGAACGCACACCTTAGCAGCCCTCCGAAATTCAACACTGCGGTATTGTGACATACAGCAGTGCATTAAACAGAAAAGTAAGATATACAATTATCACAAAATCTGTAATACAGTAAAGCTGTTTAGGTTTGCTGTTCCACATATACCACAGAGAGTACAAAATATAATAGATTTACTAATTATTACTTAAAAAATAAAATAACCCAGTCTTATATAAATAAAATACATAATAGAAGCAGCATCTTGGACAGCCATGGTAATAGCAGAGCCAAATTTAGAATCCCTGTCTTGGTCTGGTCTATTTCTGACTATGATTCGTTCTGACAATGTCAGAGAGTTGGCTTAGTTAAGAAATTTTAGAAGCATTGCAAGTTATTGCCTCGTTACTATACTGAATACATTCAAATGAGACTGTAAACCGAATAATTCCTAAGCACTGGTCAGTGTTTCCTTTGTACTTGTTGAAATTTCCCATCATCATGTGCACGTAGTTCAAGCTGCCCCTCATGAATGACAGTAGGATTAGTAACCTTTGTGAGTACTGGAGAACTGGTCATAGGTCAGAATCAAGTCAACGTTCAATTGTATGTGTTTTAGTTAGTTATTTATGCATGTATGTTGGTATGTATTTTTGTCGGCTTTCAGTGGCTGCTGAAAAGAAATTATTGAATGCATACTTAAGATATTGTATGGATTATTATCATTAACTGAGATATATATATATATATATATATATATATATATATATATATATATATATTTTTTTTTTTTTTTTTACTCCTTCTCATGCAAAACTATTTTGACATTCAACAGCATTTGGATCATAAATTAAAGTACAAATTTATATTAAGTTATATTGCATAAAATAAAGACATAGTCCACTAAATGTACTCATCATCACTTAATGTTTCCTTCCAGCATATTCGGCAATTTGCAGATGCTTCAGATAAATAAACATCATTAATCTTACTGTCCCTGAATGAATAAGCTTATAGACAACACAGTGCAGAGATAAATGAGCAGACAGAAAACCAGGTGTAACAAATGTTTACAGATATTATTTTAAATACCTTCATAAAAATCTGTTGCGTATAGTACTCTACTTATAATATGCCATATTCTGGACACTGAGTTATGCAGTTTATAACTCTCAGCTGGAGACCAACAGTATGATAGTTTGCTTCTGTGCATGCTAAGTTTAAAACTGAAATATGTGACATTTTTCTGGTTTCATATACAGACTTAAAGACAAAATGCTTACATATTCTTTTCCAGAATATTGTGGGATATAATCCTAAATACGCTTTTAACAGGCAACAGAACTATTTAAAACATTGCTTTTTGTAGTATGTGACAGTGATACTTATATATCATAGTCCATGTTGGTAGCAGATTCTGTCTTGAACTTTTCATAGGTCCCTACCATAATCAGAGCATTTGATCTATACCTGGCTTCTTTGATACTTTCCTCTGTTTCTCATTTTATTTCAGACAGCATGCAGCATCATCTTATGACACATTGCAGTTACCTAGCTTCATTTAGGTCAACTGGTTTTATTTATTTAAATAAAATGCATGTCTCTTGCATATGCCAATATACCAGTGCATAAGTCAATATTCATTTATACGTAAAACCTAGTAACTTTTATACAACTGGAAGAATTCATTATGGTACCCTTTGTTTTTGTACAATACTTCAACATTAAATTGTTCAAGAATAAAATACATAAAAAATTAGGCAGCACTATCTTCAGAAAAATGACCTATTCCAATATCTTGTTGCACTTCAGGAGTTGCCACCCACCACACCAGTTGAAAAGTATAATAAAGGGCCAGATGGTAAGCTTATCATGCTTAATAAGTGGTGATGTGAACTTTACCAATGAAATGTATGTTTTAATAGGGATGTTCATTAAGAGGAGATATCCATTGCGAATGTTGATTAAAATTAAGAAAGAAATTTTGGTAAAAATAAATACATCTTTTATCCCCATATTGAACATCACAGTTTCCCAGACACAAACCAGACCTAGAGATATTACTACAGATGTGATGGTTTTGCGTTACAACACAGATTCCCATAATATATGTTTGACTGTCAATAGAAGTTGGGACACTTGTTTTTGTGAAGTGACCAAGGAACTTCTTGGCAATAAACCCCAAATAGTTTATAGTAGGGGCAGTAATATTAAAAACATTTTAGAGGGGAATTTTAAAACCAACTTAAAACCTGGGTATCATTCCCTTATGATGAAATGTGGTGCCTGTAAATTTTGTAATTTTATTAATGATGGGCCATATGTCATGGTAGGGAATTATGATTACTCTATTAAATGTCCAGGGAAATGTAACTGCAACATGACCACGTTAGTCTATCTGGCTACCTGTGTGTCTTGTACATCTTTTTATGTTGGAAAAACTGTGCACAGGTTAAGAAATAGAATTAGTAAACATTTAAGGGCAATAAAGAATGGGGATTCACATAATGCTCTTTTTGTTCACAGTAATAAGTGTGTGAACTTTAAAAGGTTCATCTTTTTTGTGATTGAAAAGGTTCAACAAAATGAGAGGGGTGGTGACATTAAATTAGAAGTAGCAGCAAGGGAAAGTAAATGGCAGATGAGGTTAAATGCCAATGTTTCACAAGGACTTAATGGCAGTATATCACTGGCCCCTATTTTGAAACAAAGGGCTTGTTTAATTTGAATTAATATCAGTGTTTTTTATGTTCCACTTTTGGAATTATAAACTTTGATAGGTAATTGTATTTATATTTGGGCTTAGGCTTTTGCTGTGTTAAAATGTATTTTGAACTGTATTCACCATGTTTTTTACTATTTTTATGACAGTTATTCCTTTAAAATCTTGACTTTTAGTGATATGTCTTTAACTAGTTAGTGTCTTGTATTAATTGTATGAAGAATGTGATTGGTTGTTTATTTCACCTATGAGGGTACTTAAGCTGTTATGCTTGGCTTTTTTTACAACTCTGATGATGCCAGTGGAATCCAAGGTGAAAGCTCTTAGTTGTCGGTCGATTTGCTACTCTGTTTGTTATTAAAACAGTTTTTTTTTGTTTCCAGCAAAGTGTTGCAGCTGTTTTTCTTCATTTCTACAAGTTTGCTGCTTGTTAGCACTTGGTTTGTATATCCCTCAAGCTATACCTCTTTTCGACAGAGGGTCATACTGGTCAATCATGGATTACCTTTGTGGATACCCATCCAGTTATCTACTTTATGTTTAAAAGAAATGGTGATTTGAACTGCTTATCATGTATTAGAAATTTATTCCAGTGGTTTGGGAGATTCCTGGTTATAAGCTTTGTCCTCCACGCTGTTTAATTTGCCTCTTGGTAATGGGAAGGTGTCATTAATATGTAATAATAAAGTATCAATGTAATATTAAATAAATATGAAAATAACATATCGTTGCATGTTACATTTGCTAGAGATAGGTTTGAAATACAATCAAGGATCTAGAGAGGTATATGAGTTAGGGTATGAACTTTAACAGCATTAATGTATGAAATGGGAACACCAAACCTGTGCATAGCATGGATGAAAGCAACACACCCTACCAAAAGCTTTGATGGCATCACTAGCAAATATAAATATAGGTTACAACTGGATATGAGCAAAAAGTGAGTATGCAGTAAAGACTTGATTGTGTAGTTCTCAGTTTTTAAGAAAATCAGTCTAGTAGGCAGAGCTGCTGTATGGCATTATATCTTTGCTAGTACTGTCACACAGATTTTACCATCAACATTAATGCAGTGGGTTTATAATTATTAGGGTTAGTGGGACCTGTGTTTAGTTTTGGCAACATGATAGTTAAAATGTATTAAAATGGAGTCTGATATACTTGAAAAACCAAAAGAAATGAATAACTTAAACTAAAGATACAAATTTTTCATATGCAATTGGTGATATAAAATTTTTAGTGACTTGATCACATTACCTATTTCTGATTATTTCATGGGTGGTGAGCAACAGCCTAGGGAAAGAGCATGAAATGAGAGGTAGTCAAGGAAAAAACTCAGATCACCTATAGATATATCCATGGATGAGGCTGGCATTCAGATATGCTACTATATTGCTGAAGGTTTTGAAGATAAAAAATTATCATTAATATTTTGCAGCTTTTCAGTATAGAAATCATTACCAGCCCCCTTTTTCCCATTTTATTCTACATGGGGTCTTGGTATCTTGTTAATTGTTGTCAACTTTCTTGATTCAGTCCCACCCTCCTACCTTCTTCAACACTCGTGCCTGACTGTCGCAGATCTTCTTTCACACAATCCATCTACCTCTTTGCTGGATGTCCTCGCTTCCTCTTACCTTCTTCCTGTCTGTCCCAAATCTTATTCACCAGATTGTCTTCTGCTTTTATGCATGTGTCCAAACCACCATAATCTGTGCTGTTTGGTATTTTTCTGCAATTGGAGCTACTTTGGCTTCTGCTCTTATGCCCTCATTTCTTCATCTATCCCATAGTGTGCATCCTACCACCCTTCTTAGGCACTTCATTTCCTTCACCTCTAGCTTCTTCAACTGTTCGGCCTTTACTGCCCAGGTTTCTGTACCATACAGTAGTACTGGTCCCACCACTGTCTTGTACACCTTACTTTTCAGCTTCTTTGGCATTCTTCTGCCATAGACTACAACTGACTCTCTATGTCATTCGGCTGCAGCCCCACTGATGCTAGCTTTGACCTCTTTGCTTAGACTTCCCTTCTCCTCAACCCCTGTGACCGATACATGAAGCTGTTTACCTGTTTCACTATCTTTCCTTCTATCTCTAGTCTCAGCTACTTCTGATTTCTCCAATTTGCTGCCATTACCACCATCTTATCTGTGCTTAGTTTTATCCCATGTGCCTTCAGTTTTGCATTCCATTCTCCTATCTTTTGCTGAAGTTCTAGCTCCGAATCTGCCTGTAATGCTACATCATCTGCATGCAGCAACATTGTTGAGCTGACCTTTTGACCTGTTTGCTAATGTAGTCCATCTCAAGTATGAACAGCAGTGGGTTCAGAGCTGAATCCTGATGTACACCCATTCCCACTGAATACCCCTCTGTGAGGCCAAACTCTGCTCATACTTGAGTCACTGGGTCCTTGTACATAGCCTGCACTAATTCTGCCAATGATTTTAGGACTTTAAAGCACTGCAGTACTGCTCAGGTCAGCTTTCTTGGGACCTTGTCATATGCTTTCTCCAAGTCTAGGAATGCCCAGTTACACTCTTTTCATATCTCTAGCTTCTTCTCAAGTATCTATCTCACTGCAAACGTTGGGTCAGTTGTGCTGCATCCTGATCTGATTCTGAACTGCTCATCTACCATCTTACTTTCTACCACTCCACATAGCCATTTATCAATTACCTTCTCCAGAACTTTTATGCAATCTGATTCGAATGTGATGTCTCTGTACTGCCCATAGTTGTGGATGTCCCCTTTGTTCTTGTACAATGACACAAGTATGCTTATTCTCCACTCATCTGGGATACACCTTTCACTCCACACTGCTATTAGTACCCTCAGACGCCATTTCTCCCCTATTTCACCCACCATCTTTATCATATCTGCTGTGATTGCATCTGAGCCTGCTGCTTTCCCTGACTTCATTTTTCTTAGTGCTGTTCTTCTAGGGTGGGCTCCTCTTCTCTCATTGTAGGCTGTTTCTGGGGCAGTACAGCTTCTGTGGGGTTTTCTTCATTCAGAAGCTGCTGGAAATACTCCTTCCATCTACCTTTGATGTCTTTTGGACTGGTGAGCAGGTTGTTGCTGGCATTCCTTACGAAAGGTGTCTGACTGTCTTCTTTATCTTTCTGTCTTTGCCTTGCAACCTGATATATTTTCTTTGTGCCACTTACTGAGTCACTTTCCAGAAGCTGCTAGTGAGCCAAATGCCATATTCTTTGCTATTGCAACTTCTTTCTTAGCTTCTTTGTTAGCCAACCAGTAGTTCTTAATAGCCTGGTCTGTATTTTCTGTCTCCTACTTCTTCCTGCACTTCTTTCTTTTGATGACTTCCTGGACTTCTGCATGCCGCCAGCAGCTCTCCTTATGTACCTTATTTCTATACCTGGCTCGGCCACTTTTCTTTTCTGTAGTCCTAACACATTCTGTAGTCCACCCACATAGGTGGGAGGATGACATAATCATACCTCTCAACTGTCCCGAATTACTCGGTTTCTACCGAGTTTTGGGGTCCAAATAATGGGGTGCCACGATTCCCGAGTGGCACCCCTTCATTTCCGATTTATTCGCAATTTGTTTTTTATTTTTTTTTAATTTTCGCGTTTCATGAGCCAACGTCATCACGTGAGTGATGATGTCAGCTCCACCAGCCTGTCGGAATGCTCACACACATATGTAGCACATATTTCCGGCTCTGGTTCAAATGCTTTTGCGAGCGACAAGTCATCAGAGCCGGAAAGGCTGGATTTATTTAGCTTGAATTAGAAAGGATTTCGCTGGCTGTGGATTTTATTTAGAAGATGCTCCACTCACTGTGGATTTTATGAAGAGAAGACACTAGCTGGATTTATTTTGCTGGCTGGATGTGGAGTTTATTTGGAAGACGCTCACTGTTTCTGGATGCATTCAGAGGTAAGGGGTGATTAAAATAAAATAAAAAAGGATGTCAACAATTTCAAATCTTCTCTGCATTAACCCAGACATCCTTGAGGTTGCTTAGTTTAAATAACACATAAACACACTACTTGAGAGATGAGCATTCAACTTTGCTTACATATAAAGGTTAAGTTTTTTTCCACTTAATGGGCCATAACATTGTAGAACACAGCTGTGTAAGCATAGACAAAAACTGCAATGCATCATGTTATTTTTTTCCTAGTCTGACCGTCACTTTTATCTAATCTGTAGATATTCAAAAAAGTCACAAAAATAAATCTTTTTTTCCAAAAAGTATCTATAACATTGTAATACATTAAACAGTCATTGTCACCTCCTTTAATGAGTGACGAATATCTTGATAACACCAAGGTTCTAATTTTTCAGAGATGTTCATATGTAGGTAGCTCACATTAAACAACTCTTGACAGTCTGTTCTAATTAAAAAGTGCTCAAAAGAACTTCAAAAGGGGTAATGTCCCCACAGAAAAGGCCAAACTTTGAAATACTAAAACCAATTTCATATAAAAAGGAACATGAGTGACAACTAATGAAATAACTGATTTTTATACTAATGCTTTTTTTTGAAATGGCAGTCCAATTTTCTTTTTTGAAAAATAAGATTTCTTCTGACTAGAAGAGGAAGACATCAAAGATAAATCACGAAAGGTCATGCTTGTGATTTCATCCTACATAATCATGTCATAATTAATGCTTTCAGTTTCCCCGATGTCAAAACTGTGATATTTTTCCCTAAAATCTGATAATCTCCAGGACAAAGTATTCTCTTAAGTAAGTACAATCATTTGTTCACTACTTGTCACAGAAACAAAGACAGTTATATATATGTGATACATTACTGTACAACTTACTAAAGTGTTTCACATATTGTAAGACACTTTTCTGTAATATTTTCATGTTAGGTCAGATGATGTTTTATCTGCTAAAATAACAAGACATTTGTCATTTTTCTGTTCTTTTTTCAGGCTATTACAAAATGCATAATGTGTGTCTTTTTTATGCTAAGAGGTTGAGAGCTGTGGTGAGAAATGAATTCACTAAATGATAGCCATTAAATTTTCAGTCTTCCTATTTTTCAGGAAGCTGCCAATTTGGCATAGTGGTATGTTGCTCTGACTGTAGTGCATAGGGTCTCAAGACTTGCTAGTGAAATGCATGGTGGTAACACACTTTATTCTAGCAGCTTTACAAAATTATACAAGCAATGTTTAAAATATGTCCCTGATTTTTGACCTTTTGCTCCACCCCCCCAAAAAAACATGAAATTGAAAATAAGTGTGAGAAGCTGTGCAAGATGCCTATGGGTTACACTACTGTCATTATATTTATAGTGTGAATATGGAAGTAGACTTTTATGATGGAAATGTTCTGAATTGGGCAGTTTTGTCATTATTATTTCATGCATTTTGTTTCATTGCCTACAGTACAGCCTACTGGAAAAATGTTGTATACAAGGAATATAATTTAATAAAGTCAGGAAGGTGTATCAAAGAAAAGAACACATGTATGTTTCTTGCGTTGTTTGCAAGGGGCCAATGATTTGAAAACAGCCCAAAGGTAATCTTTTTATCCACCACTGGCCAGATGCATTTTCTTTGGATGTGGTGTAGATTTCAATGCTGTTTCAATGAATGTGAGTTTCAAGGGCAGAGAAGTTTTAATGCCAAGTCTGTTTTCATTTTGAGACAGTATTACTTTGTTTACCAGATGTCTATTAGTGTTTGTGCATTGTTGTGTTGTAAAATGTTGTTGTGTCTTTCAGCTTTTCCCGGTTAGGGGTCGCCACAGCAGAACTCTGGTCCAATAATAATTGGCAGTAGATTTTTACGTGCCGAGTTGCAAGCCCTGATGCACAACCTTCAACGAAGGTACACCCATTCACGCATGTCTCTACACAGAAGATGCTCTAGCTGAGAATCGAACAGGACAACGTCTTACTGTGAGGCGACAACTATACCGCAGCACCACCATGTGCTGTAAAATGTAAACATAAAATACAAATAATCATTGTAGAAGTAAAGCAGTATGCACACATTAGTGTTTATGGTAAATGGGGTGAAAGCCAGGTAATGGGACACTGGAATGGCTGCAGGGGGACTGGTGCCATATTTTGGTTGTCTGTTCTTCAGTATGCATTTGATAATTTGTATTCCATAATTCCATTGGAGTGGGTGGGGTTATGTAATTATGTATGCAAAATAGATGTTAATCAGCGTACAGATTTGTACCTATTTTTCATGGGCCTTGTCCAGATTTTTGATGTTTCCAAGTTGAGAGGTATGGACATAATGGTTAAGGTGTTTACCTTAAAGACACAAGGTGCAGGGTTTGATTCTCACATGGGGTAATTGGCTAGGTTTCAAGTGGCCCAAAAGGGCAGTTAGCCTAGTACTAATCTATGAACTTATTCTGTTTTTAGGCACTGCTCTTTTTGTTCAACTCCACCTATTTCCTCCTTTTCTTGGGGTGCTAGAACCCTGAGTAGTTCTTTGAACTGTTGCACTTTCTCTCCAGTCAACTTCCAGATCTTCAGCCTCATCTCTGTTGACCTTAAAGCTTTCTCTTACCACTGTTTGCAGCTGATTGTGGCAACTAGTGGTTTATGCTGTCGGCCAACTGTTTCAATGGGGATTACTTTTACAATCTTGGATTCTACCCCAGTGCCTTTTCCTTACT
Source organism: Protopterus annectens (assembly GCF_019279795.1). Lineage (NCBI taxonomy): Eukaryota > Metazoa > Chordata > Ceratodontiformes > Protopteridae > Protopterus > Protopterus annectens. The sequence goes on along the minus strand of NC_056747.1, from coordinate 443,707,697 downwards.
AGGAAGAAGTCTACCTGAGTTGCATGTTGGCTACTCTTGTATGTAGTCTTGTGACTGTCTCTCTTTCTGAACTATGTGTGGGCTACTATCAAGCCATTTGTCAGACAGAAGTCTAGAATGGCTTCTCCTCCTTTATTTCGGTGACCCCACCCATGTGGACCCAGGCAGTCCTCATATCCTGTTCTGTCTGTTCCGATATGTGCATTCAAGTCACCCATTATCAACAACAATTCACGTTGTCCTGCTTTAGATAAGTAGGTCCTGCAACTGCTGTTTGCATGCAGTCTTTTCCTTACTATGAATACTGCCCTATAATTACACTGGAGGCTGATTACCTGAGTATGTCATTAATTCTGATGATATCTCTCACTGCCTTCTGAAGTCTCTCTCTCTCACCACAATTCATATACCATTTCTAGCCTGTCCCTCTCCTGAGTAGTAGAGACTGCATCCCAAGCCAAGTGGTTTTGCTGCACTGCCCTTCCATTTCATCTCTTGGATACATAGGATGTCTAGCCTCCTCTGTATCATCATGTCATCCACTTCCAAGCTGCATACTGTCAGTGAACTTACATTAAGCGTAACAATTCTCGGTTCATGTTTGGAAGGTTTGCTGGTTTTATGTTCAATTTTCAGTCAACAAAGCTATCTCAGGTAACCCAGGCTGGGAAGCCAGGCACTGACTAGTCAGTAGCTTATTGACCCAGGGCTGCTGGGCTTTACGGCGGGCACACTCTTGCTAATACAGAGAACATATACCGCTCACACCATTAGCAAGGTTTCCTGGCATAGGTCAGACTAGGCCGAGTGCTCAACCCACTTATCACCGGTAACTACCCATGCCCAATTTGGTGACATTAGTCAACATGACCAAATCACCTAGGGCCATATTTTACCCCACTGAGTGGCTAGCCCTGCCACAGCATGCAGTCTGTGATCTGTGTTCTCCTATCTTGAGGATACTGTACACTACAGTAGATGCCCAAAGGGGTTGGTCTGTACAACTCTTCCCCCTATAGGGCACCATGTAAAGTCTGCACTACTGCCTACACCCCAATATAAAAAACTGTCTTCAATAAAGAGACTGGACTGCATGTTTTTAAAATGTATAATAAACAAACAAGAAACTTGGATGGATTTTGTTCCAATATGCATTATTAGAAATAGTTGTTGCTTTGCACCATGACAGTTGTGAGTTAAAAGGCAGTGTTCATCTAGGTTGTAATAATTTAATTTGCTGTTCAGTTTGAGCAGCAAAGTTAGACAGGACTTCATTTTCCAAGATCTGATTATAATTTAATAATGTTCTCTCCTTTTCTAGCCTCACTATTTTGGTAACTATAGATGACTAATTAATGGCCATCTAATTTTGGACTTCGAGGCAGCCCACTGCATGTCTAAAGATATACCATCATTTGGACAGTTTAGAATCCATTTATATATAAAATTGTTAATTGCAGCAGTACTTTGTCTATACTGAAGCAGAGAAGTATTTAAAATACCAGTTCTAAACATTATTTCTTGATGGGGAAAACTTAATAAGCTCACAATTAATCTTAAATTTTGAGTAATCTGAAAATATATGGCTCAGTAAAACAATCTTTTCATTGAAAGTGACAGGCTGTATGAGATAAAGGATAAACTAGTAAAAGTAACATGGTTTCTGATCTTCTTATATATATATATATATATATATATATATATATATATATATATTTGGGTCTACTTCATAACATCTAAAACCCATACCATCTAATTTCATAATATTGAGACCAGAACATCTAAAACCCATAACATCTAATTTCATAATATCAAGACCAGAACATCTAAAACCCAAAACATCTAAAACCCATAATAACATTGAAAATGTGCATCAAAAGATCGAACACTACAAATCACATAAAAATAACATCCCTCCACATATAACAACACCAAACTACCAAACACACTTTTACTACGTTTCTACAGGGGGGCAAGTCCCCCGGCACCCCCATGTAGGGGGCTCCGCCACCCACACCCTCCATAAATTAAATATACCAACTCCGAGATCACACTACAGTGGGAAAAAGTTAACTTCCTAAGCCCACTGTATTACGATCACCAGAAAGAATGTACACATTCTATATCACTTACCTGTATGACCTAAAAACACATACAGAATGGCAAAATAAACACTATATAAAGAACATTAATTCCTACACCATATAAATAATAACTATAGAAACAAAAACTACATCTCATAGTGATACCAAAAGGTTAACAGATTAAACTATAACATTTACATATGGGCTGATACACTGTTAAATATTATACGTTTTAGATGTAATGAAATTCGATGTTATGAGTTTTATATGTTATGGGATATATATATATATATATATATATATATATATATATATATATATATATATATATCAAACCTGACTGAGCCAATCAAGATTTCATGAGTTGTCTAAACTCTAATAAAATTTGTATTGTATGAAGCAGAAAGATTTTTCATATATGTGCGTATGTTTGTGCGCGCACATATATATGTGTGTGTGTGTGTGTGTGTGTGTGTGTGTGTGTGTGTGTGTGTGTGTGTGTGTGTGTGTGTGTTTGTCTGCACACACATATATATATGTATATATATATATATATATATATATATATGTGTGTGTGTGTTTGTGTGTATGTGTGTGTAAATATATATTTTTTAATTTTGAATTAAAAATGTAGAAAATAAAGGAACTATACTTGATTTTCACAGAGAGCATACATACATATACAAACGGCAGATTTGTCAAGGTTATGACAGTATCTACCCTCCCTGTTAGAGTCTAACATTCAGTCTGGATATTTTTTAGTCTTTTGACTAAAGTTGTCACATTTAATTCATATATAAAATTGTTACATGCAACAATTGCATGGACACATGTTTTATTTTCTTTATATTTTGAAACTGCTCTTATATATGCATTTCTTGAGTGAAGACAATGCCGGTTTCTAATTTTTAAAAAAGGTAGAGAAATAAGCTTTTCTATATGCAATCTATATTGTATTTATGTTCCATATAGTGTGCTTTCAAGAGCTGCGGTGGTGGTGCTGCGGTACAGTACAGTAAGAAGCTGTCCTGTTCGATTCTCAGCTAGAGCGTCTTCTGTGTGGAGACATGTGTGAATGGGCATACTTTCGTTAAAGGTTGTGCGTCAGGGCCGGCAACTCAGCACGTAAAAATCTACTGCCAATCATTAGTGGACCAGAGTTCTGCTGTGGCAACCCCTAACTGGGAAAAGCCGAAAGACACAACAACAACAACATAGTGTGCTTTCAAGGAAAGAGTTAAAATGTGACAGAAAAAAATGGAAATTATATTTAGCTACTCTACGTAGTACAGAGCTGCACAGCTGAGAATATACCAATAATTATGATGCTAACTATTTTCTTATACAAAAACTCGAAAGGTAAATATCTAAGACCACCTCTTGTCTAACCCCAGTCACCTGGCATAAAAACTTATCAACTTCATATTAAGAAGGAACAAAAACAGGTAAAACACATTCATCCTTTTAAAATAATGAAAAATACTAAGTCTTTGGTTGGCCTGATAATCAAAAGGCAATGTTGCTTGTACCGCCGGCAACCTCATTTCGGTAACATATACGGGGTAGCAAAGTGGCTCATAAACTTGATGACAGTAGTAATAATTAGATATTTATCAGATACCATCTAAACATAAACTATAATATCAGTGCAGAAGCACTGGATGCTGGTCCAGAACTGCCATATAACAAAACTGCAATGATCCAGAGCTGTTCAAGCAAAAATGTGAACTGCAAATAACCTCACAAAAATAAACAGAAGAAATAAAACATCCCAGTTTATTAAACAAGTTAGCACAGAGCCAAGATATAACCCTGTATCATAAGAAATAAAGATAACTGAGGAGAGATTATACTTGAGGCTCTAGCTAGACAGGGGTAAAGGGGGCTATTGCCCCAGGCACAAGGTGTTTGGATGCATGCTCACTAGATGCTGATGGTGCTGTATAGAACAGTACCAACATTCAGAAAGGAACACACTGATTCTGTATTTATGGTCATCATGGCTGAAGCATTGTTGTGTTTGCTGCAGCTTCAGTGTTGTTGTTGTTGTTGTTGTTGTTGTTGTGTCTTTCGGCTTTTCCCGGTTGGGGGTCACCACAGTGGAACTCCGGTCTGCTAATGATTGGCAGTAGATTTACACATGCCGAGTTGCCAGCCCTGATGCACAACCTTCAGTGAAGGTACGCCCATTCATGCATGTCTCCAGACAGAAGACGCTCTAGCTGAGAATCGAACGGGACAATGTCTTACTGTCAGGTGACAGCGCTACCACAGCACCACCACACAGATCATTTTTTTTGTTTGTTTTTGTAAGTTACAGTTGTCAGGTTACATGGCATCAGATAACATAGCTATGGTTTTCCTTGATGCAAATAATTAGAGATGAGAAGATGATGATAACTCTTCTGAGACATTATATTAAATAATTATGTGACATCAATATTTTACTTCATTTAGTACAGTCAAACTAAGAAATAGTGCTACGGTATGACCATTGACATTTTATTCTTGTTATGACGAAGTGTGTGTGTCTTTAACCCATATTATAGGCCTCACTGAGGTAAACAATGCATATGAAAGCACTCAGCCAAATACATTGCATCAATTGGTTCTTGTAAAGTATAACAAAGCACTCAAAAGTAGCAATGCATAGCTATTAACAGAATATTTTAGAATAAAACAATTGTGTATATGATATCAGAATAACATTGTTTGACAGAATAAATAAAAGTTTAGGAAATGTAACAAGTCAAACGAATACCAGAGTATCAGAACTATGCAAAGCTGAAGCATATCCAATAACAGAAAATATGCAGTTTTTTTTATTTTATTTTTTTTTATTTTACATTTGTTGACCGGGAAAGTCCAACTAGGTTCCATAGATCCTGTTTTCAGCGGAGGCCCAGGGAGAAATGCTCCAGAAGCATGTCTTTAGAATGTGGGAGGAAACCAGAGTACCCAGAGGAAACCCACGTGAATGCAAGAAGAACATGCAAACTCCACACAGAAGGCACCCCAGCCGAGAATCGAACCGGAGAACCTCTTGCTGTGAGGCGACAGCATTAACCACTGCACCACTGCACCGCCCTATCTCCCTATAACAGTTATCTTGGTAATGTGCATCTTATACTGTTAGTGCAACATATATTGAAAAGGAAAGCTTAATGATCACTATGGGTCCTGAAATCCTTCTTGACCTCTTATTCTCTGTGTGGAGTTTTCCATGTGCTCCCTGTGTCTGAGTGGGGCTTCTCTTGTTACTTTGATTTTCTTCAACATCCAAAAATATGCTTGTTGATTGGCTATAAAATTGTCAACATAATATGCCATATTTAATTGTGTTCCTATAGCATTAATCTTGACTTAAAGTGTCCCACAAAAAAAAAAAAATCACTTACCCAGTTAGGAAATAAAAAAAAAAAAATAAGAAAAATTAAATTAAAGGAAAAACTAAAACATGAATGATTGGACTGAATGGAATAACTACTCACTAATATATGTAAGTAACCTGTTGGAGGCCAAAGGTTGTCATTGGCATTAATGTGGAGCAAATGTATCAACTGAACTGATTCTACATTTAATATGGTTAGTATTTTAATTAGTAACTGCCATTCCAGTCAATCTTTCATCTGTTTTAGGGCTGATTAAGGAAAATACAATTAAAATGCTCAGAGGTGCTTTCTAATTTTTTTTGTGGTTCCTTGAACAAATTGGTTATTTGGTGAGCACTGAAGCCCTTTGCAGTAATCTAGCACTAAAAAATGAGTTACTACATTTCAGTACTGAATGATTATACATATTATAAACTCTTGCAGCTTTCATTGATTCCATACCTAAATGTAACAAAAAAGGTGAAGTCCCTCGACTAATTTGTTGGAGACTTAGAAGAACATGAAAAATTCAGGCAAAATGTATCTTCCGTCTGCTTTCTTTGAATTTATAAATAAGTCAGTTAAATAAAAGTTTAGGAAATGTAATCTTGAACCTCTCCTTCTATTCATTAGGCAAAAAACATATCATCATATACCAAGAGTTTTTAACATTGAGATAAAATATTCAGCATCTACAGATGATTTAAATATTTACTTTGAACTCCTGAATAGTGATCTCTATAAAATTCGTAAATCAATAAGTCTCTTTTCCACTGCTGCTACCTATAAACTAAATCCCACAAAATCTTCTATTTTCCCATTAACTCCTCATAAACACCTGGAATCCTACCCTGTCTGACATACCTGCTAAACATTCAATCAAATATCTAGGAATAAACATTATGCACTCACATCAGGATCTAATGAAAGCTAACTTGAGTAGAGTCTGGGAACAAATCAGCAACAACCTATTCAAATGGAAAAATATTAATTTATCCTTACTGTCAAAAACTGCTGTTGTTAAAACGAACATTCTCCCCAGGATATTATTTCATCTAAACTCCATAAACTTAAATATAACCCAACATTGTTTCAATAAAATGGAAACCACCATTTCAGAATTCCTCTGGTTCCCTAAATCAACCAGAATCTCTTAAAAAGAATTAATACATCCAAAAGAAAAAGGTGGATTGAGCCTCCCCAATTTTAGTCTTTACTATAATATAATAAATGCAAGCCGTTTAATCCAAATTGCGAACTATGAACCATTGGTCGATACATGGACCCCAATCTGGGTCACAATCTGGTGCAAGTATATACAATCACTCATACTAAATCCTCACTCTATCCCATAGTTAATGCTTGACAGTGAATACAAATCTAAAATTCTACCTACATTAAAAAATAAAATTAATATATTTCAAGCATTGCTACATTCTATTAATTTGCAGGGTACTGTTCTTGTTCTCCAACCAATTCACCTAAACCCAAATATAAAAATTAATAATAAAATGATAACCTTCCTATAATTAAAAATGCCACGGTATGGCATTTTTACCATCCCAAGAACTTTGCTGTTGTTAAAGAACTTTTTGGGGCCCCAAGTGCATATGACCCCATGTTAAGACAACTTAATTTATTAATAAAACAAAAATTCGCAAACACCACAGTGAATCAACACGATGTAACTCTAGCACAATAAAGTATAAAAATCATTTCCTTATGAACAAAATGATATCTCATGCCTACAAGCTCTTGATAAACATCAAATATCAACAATTGCTCTTATACTCCAATTACTGGGATGACATTTAAGAATAAATTTCTGCTGAGTCCAAATATGAAGCTATTCGGCATACCCTTAATCTAACCCCTTTCAGGAATTTGATTTATACCCAACTTATGATCAATAATAACTCCTACTGTACTCCTGTGGTTCTATTAAAATATGGGTACAAGAAAAACCTAACATGTCCTTTTTGTTCCCTCCAGCATGCAGATTTACTCCACGTCTTTTGGGGTGCAAAAATATATATAAATTATGGTGCTCTCTTTGAGCTCATCTGGAAAAATGGGGTATGAGAAGACCACCTTTTCCTGGCAAACCACAATCCTGAATATTATTCCTAAACCTATAACAGATGTTCAGAGACACATCTTAATAACTGTGTGTGCTGTTCTCAAATACTTCATAGCTAAGAACTTGGTAAATCCCTCAGTAATCTCTTGGCAGAATTTTAAAACTATGGCAATTAAGTATATATCTGCACATAAATTTTGCTCTAACAGTAAAAAGAAAAAAAGACTATTTCCAGAAATACTGGTGCAGTCTCTGACTTAATTCAGTCAAAATAATTGTCATACAACAATCACTACTATTAACAGAATCCGTGAAGACCTTTGTGTTCATACTTTTCACTTCTATAACAAATGAATGCTGATGATAATCTATTGTCAAGTCACACTAGTATGAAGTCCCTTTACACATTTGTTAAAGCATCCAAGTTGTATATAGTTGTAAATATTGTGAATAGTGTTCTCTCACAATATACCCCCTCCTCTTTTTCTTCTTTATTCTACTCATTAATCAAACTTAAATTCTTTCCTCTAACCATTGCTAATTATCCTTATAAATATGGGCAAACTATATCTTTCCTTGTATCACATTAGTTTCTTATAAGGGGGTCTCTTCACTACTTTCTATCCCTAAGGTTCATGTTTTTGATAAAACTACCCTAGCTGTTTAGGATAGAAGTATTTCCTTTATCACCTTTTATTTTTCTTTTTTCTTTTCTTTTTTATAGCCTTGCTATGATGGAATATGTCAGCTTGTTACATGGTTGCAGTCCTTTTTTATAGCAAGACTGATAATTGTATATGTTGTATTATGTTGTGTCTTGGTATGTTTCTGTTTTTTTTCTGTTATAAATCTTCCAAAACTAATAAAAATTATATTTGAAAAAAAAAAGTTTAGGAAATGTAGCAAGCCAAACCCATCCTCTAATATGTTCCTCCCTCTCTTCTTACCCTTCCTTCTTCTCGACTTAAGCAACCTCACTTCCTACCACAATCAACTAAACCTAGTCCCTCTTCTCCCACCTCCTCACATAACACAATTGACAACAGCAGCCACAACACCTCTCCCCAATATCCCCAAAATCAAACCATCTCCAAAATTCCCCTCATTCCACAGAATTAAACAGAAATTTCACACACACTACCCTATACATCACTTCTCTTCCTCTCACTAAACATCCAACTCTCAGGTGGCATTCACCCAAACCCTGGTCCACGCTCTAATTCATCATGCCCTACCTATACGTCACAAACACTTCAGCAGGTACCTAAACCTAGTCTCAAATACCTCTCTTTCTATTCAATCAACATCCATAGCATTCTTAACAAGATAACTGAATTCCACACCTGGGTAGCCCAGTACTCTCTCAACATAGTTAGTCTCTATGAAACATGGCTCAAACCACATAATGTAGACAAACAATTTCTCCTCTCAATTACAACATTCTACACATGGACAGAATGCACAAAAAAGGAGGAGGCATGGCTATTATGTACTCTCACCTCCTATGCATATCTCCTCCAGTTACCCCCCCCCTCCTTTCACCCAGCTGAACTCATTATTGCAAACTGCAAACTCAACAATCATAAACTCTAACCATAATCGCCCTCTATATACCCCCTGGAGAAAATATACCCCTATTAGAACAAATCTTACAGTGAATGTCTGACAATATGCATAATGAAACAATAATACTAGGTAATACTCACATCAATTGGCTCACCGTCATCTCTAACTCTCCCACCACCAGCATAAACTTATATGGACACACCCAACTTATCTCTTTACCAACTTTTCTTCATAAACCCACAAATACCTGCTCTATCTTGGATTGTATACTTGTCTCTAAGCCTGACCTCTATCACTACCCTGAATCCCTACTAGACTCAGTCAGTGACCACTCCACTATATGTGTCCAAAGATTCTCTCCCACCTCTCTAGACCTCATAAATTTAAAGAGTGCTGAATGCTAACCAACTTAAACCCGGATACATTCAATAATTCTCTCTCTGCTATTGACTGGTCTTTCCTCTCTTCCCTACCTGCAGATGAAGTTGTCCTTCAATTCAACTCCATCTTCCCACACATTCTGAATTTCCTTGCCCCTATCAGAACTGTTAGAGTCAGATCACGGTGTTCCCCTTGGCTCTCCAGCTCTACTCAGTCTCTTATCCAGATTGCACATGGAAACTCTGGACTATGACCAGATCTCCCACACACTACTAACAATATAGGGAACTCCGAAATTTAACCAAAAAATGCATAAACTCTGACAAAAAGAACTACTACCTCTCACCCTAAGATATTGAGCCCAGGAGCCCTAAAACATTTTGAAATGTCGCCAACAAAATTCTCCTCCCAAGAAATCCTTTAACACCCAACCCCTGCCCCAATAACACACCCCTTGAAAATGCTTCAGCTTTCAATTCATACTTCATAGATACCATCAGCAAACTTATGCAAACTGTCCACCCAACCAGCCCCACACTCCCTTCCACCCCCCAACTGTGAAACAATACTTTCTCACTGAAACCTATTCCAACCAGCTACATCAAAAAAACTTCTTATCAAACTTAAAGCAGGTTCCTCTTCAGCTGACAACCTGCTGTCTCTCTTCCTAAAAGCTGCTACTGATTCCATAGCATATCTTGTCTCCATCCTCATAAACTGCTCAATTAGTGAATCCACTCTTCCTGCCCTCTGGAAAAAGTTCCACACTATACCAATCCACAAAGGCAAAAATTCTGTTTAGCTCTCTAATTATCACCCTACTGACATACTCTCTCCCCTCTCCAAAATTCTTGAGCACTGTGTTTATAAACAAATCTCAGCTCATCTTACTAGTGAAAACTTAATTACCCCTACTCAACATGGCTTCCACCCCACCACAGCACCACTACTGTGCTTATTTCCTTTACTAACTCCCTCTCTCTAACCAGAGACAATGATAAACTAGTGTCCTGCATCTTTTCAGATCTCTACAAAGCCTTTGACACTCTCTCACCCCATCCTCCTTTCCAAACTCTGTTGACTCAACCTCTCCTCAGCAAGTATCTCCTGGTTAAATAGCTACCTCACAGACAGACTGCAATCGGTAAAATGGCTCTCTGCTCTTTCTCCTTTTCTCTCCATCAAAATGGGCATCTCTCAAGGCTCTATTTTAGGCCCCCTTCTTTTTAACATTTTTACTAATCAACTTCACACATCCTGTCCTCAGTCTTCCCTCAAACAGTACTCAGATGACTCCACCATCATTTCTGTCGCTGACAGTCCCACTGACCTACTACCCCTGTCACAAACATCTTTCAACCTCAATGAAACATGGCTTACTAACAGCCAACTAATACTAAACCCTAAAAAGACAAAACTTCTTTTCCTCCCAAAATCCCTTTACCATCTTAAATCCTCATTCACCATCTCTTCCCTCAACAACACTACAATTGAATCACACACTAAACTGCGTGGAGTAATAGTGGACGATCAAGTAAAATTTGACCTTCATGTACTTAACTGCATCAAGAAAACTCATCAAAAGCTTGGTTTGCTCTGTAGAAACAAAAGGTTCCTCACACCCAACTCCAGGACCTCACTAGCCCAAGCTTACCTTCTCCCTAACCTCTTTTACAGCTCTCAAATTTTAACCAACTTACAGTCTTCACTACTTTCCAAACTTGAAACCACCTACAACAAAATTGCTAGATTTTTAGCCGGTTTGCCTTCAAGATCACACCACTGTCACGTTCTCCAGACATTAGGCACTCCTCTTACCCTAGCATTTCCTCACTTGTCTCTCTCTATAAGCCCTCTCTATCCTTCAGAAGCTCTGACCAATGTCTCTTACAAATTCACAAACCTAAAAAATCTATCGGGCAGAAGCTCTACAGCTACTTCCCTGCTCTTGCATGGAAAAAGCTCCCCATGAACCTTAGAAACATTTCCTACATCCACAAATTCAATAACACTCTTAAAAGGTACCTTAATAGCACATGGATATGCCTCTATAATCATCCCACATGAACCCACCCTTTATCACTATCCTCTCTATTCCTCCCTTCCCTACTACCATAACTCACTTAACTGCACTGTATTGTACAATTACCCTCTGAAGATAACACAATGTGCTATGTAAATGCATTCAAATGTTTTATTGTATATTTCTTTGCTATGTTTTTCTTCAATGTTATAATGCCTTTTGCTATATTGTACTGTGGAGCTTTATCTACATTTGCTTAACTATTTTATTATAAATTTTTTCACTGTATTCATCTTCAGTTTTGTAAATTTTCTTCCTTATTTCTACTGTGGATCTTTTCTCCACAGGCCTCCACTGAAAAGGGCTTTTGCTCAGATGGACTATCCCAGTTAACAAATGTCAAATAAATAAAAAATAAATAAATACATAATTAAATAAATAAAATACATAAATAAATAAATACACATCAGAACTATAGAAAGTTAAAGCATATCCAGTAACAGAAAATATGTAATTACTAAAATGATTTTTCCCTGCATTGCATTTGCCATTTGCAAAGCTGATTTTATTTGTCAGATTTTAACTTAATTATTTATTTTTATTTATTTATTTATTTATTTGTTTATTTACATTTGTTGACCGGGAGTGTCCGACTGGACATAGGTCCATTTTCAGTGGAGGCCCAGGGAGAAAAGCTCCACAGTTAAAATAAACAGACAGTAGTTACATTGGATTACATAGCGATTAACAATTTAACATAGCAATTAATTACAAACATATTTACAGATGAAGAACATAGTACATCACTAGACAACTAGAATATTTATCTGCGAAGTACATAACAGACATTATTACAATAAGATGTTCCTGCTGTATAAAAAGTATTAGGCTTATGAGCATCTGAGCATGCTATAATCAAGGTAGTTAATGGGGTGGAAAGAAAGGTAGTGGTTAGATGGGGTGGGTGATATTAGAGTGGGAGTTGCAAGGGCATAGCCAGCATGTTTTTAGGTGCACTTTTAGTAAAGTTTTGAAGTGGGTGCATGATGGTATGGAGGTAATTGTGGGTGGGAGGGAGTTCCCTAATTTGGCTATGGCGCAAGAGAATAGTGCCTCACCAGCAGAGTTATTGACTTCAGTGATCTGCAAGTGATTTTTGTTGCTGGATCTTAGTGGTCTGGTGGTGCGATAGGGTTGGAGTAGATTCTGGAGGGATGGGACATTTAGTGGATGGTTTACTAGTTTGTGGGCGAGTGATAGTTGATACCATTGAAGGAGGTGAGGGAGTTCAAGCCAGCCCAGTTCAGCAAGTGAGAGACAGTGGTGACTACGGTAGGATGCCCCTGTGGTGAATTTGGCGATGTTGTTGTTGCAAGTCTCTAGCTTGTTTAGATCGCATTGCCTTAGGTTGGTATATATTGGAGAGGCATAAAGTAGAGTAGAGATAAGGTGGGAATTTGCTATTGAAATCTTTTCTGCTTTGGTGAGAAGTTGCTTATTTCTGTATAACGCTCCTAGTTTTTTGTGGACTTTTTGTATGGTCATGGATATGTGAATGTCAAATTTTAGTTTATTGTCTATTTCCACTCCTAGCAATTTGGTGTGTTCAGTTGGGTATATAGTGGTGTTGTCTTTTGCTGTGATGTTAAAGTGAGAGTTGTTTTGAGTATGTTTGGTGGGTTGGAAGATGAGTAGTTTAGTTTTGTTTGGGTTGAGTATTAATTGGGCATCAGATAACCAAGTTTCAACAGAGGAAAAGGCTTCCTATGTGACTTTTTGCAGTTTGGATAGGGACTGGGCTGAGCAGATGATGGTTGAGTCATCTGCGTATTGTATGAGTGTGCCATGTTTGGTGGCAGAGGCTAGATTATTGGTGAAAACAGAGAAGAGTAGTGGTCCAAGGATGGATCCTTGGGGAACCCCTATGGAGACAGGTAGTTGGGGAGATATGCCATTCTGCCATACAACGGATTGTTGGCGGTCAGACAGGTAACTCTGAAACCAGTTGGTGACTGATTGAGAGAAGGATAGGTTAAAGAGGACAGAGATGAGTTGTTTGTGTGGGACCATGTCAAATGTTTTAGATAGGTCTAGGAAAGTAGCAGAGGAGAGATAGCCATTATTTTTATGCTGAAGGATAGTGTTAGTAAAGGAGAGTAAGGCAGTGGTGGTGCTATGGTTTGGTCGGAAACCATGCTGAGTATTGGAAAGGAGGTTGTTAGTAAAGAGGTAGTCTGAGACCTGAGAATGTATGCATCTCTCTAGTATTTTGGAGAGTGGAGAGAGAATAGCTATGGAGCGGTAATTGGTTAGTTCTGTGGAGGGGCCACCTTTGTGGATGGGAATTATATGTGATACTTTCCACAGTGTGGGAATGTAACTTTCTGACAGAGATAAGTTAATCAAGATGGATACTGGGTAGGCCAGAGCATCAGCTGCGATTTGTAGGTATTCACTTGGGAGGTTGTCTGCTGCTAATTTGGTGGGCTTAAGTTTAGTTAAGAGTTTTTTTATGTTGGAGGTAGGTCCAGGAGAAAAAGAGAAGGCAGTGGGAGATTACTAGTTGAAGGTGTGGGTTGGATGGGAGGGGGGTTGTGTTGTTTAGCTAGTGATAGTATGGTTTGTGTGAAGTGTGTGTTGAATGAGGTAGCAATATTTTTGGAGGCGTGAGGGATGTTAGGAGGAGGGGTACTGACTTTACCTGGGTGGAGGATGGAGTTTATGGAGGACCAGAATTGTTTGGGGCTGTGTTGGGAGGAGTCTAGGGCAGACTGGTAGTATTGGAATTTGTCCTGTTTTATTAGCTTTTTAACTGTATTGCATAGTTCTAGAAATTTCTGTCTAGTTGAGGGGTTTTTGGTTTTGTGTCAGTGCTCCCAGGCTTTATCCCGGTTTTTCATTTTTGACTTAGTGGTTTTCTGTAGCCATGGGGAGGGTTGTGCTTTCGTTCTGGAAAGTCTTATGGGGGCATGGTAATTAAGGATGCTCAGGAAGGTAGTATTAAAAAATTCAACTGCGTTATCAAGACTGAGGTACTTTAGGGGATGCCAGTTACATTCTTTGAGGGATGAGATGAATGTGAGTGGGTTAAAGTTTATTTTTTACGTATTTGATGGTAGATGACAGGTTTAGCTTGGTATAGGTATTTTTTGAGTAGGAATGTTGGGGAGTGATCACTGAGGCTATCTGATAAGCAGCCTGTTATATATGACTGGGGGCTCTTACTGACTAGTATTCAATCCAGGGTAGTGTGCTTGCTGGAGTTTTTATTTATCCTGGTTGGCAACTGAACTAGTTGGGTGAAGCCATGGAGGTTTATATGATGAGTTGGATTGTTGCCAGAACAGGATTGCCAGTCAATATTGAAATCACCTAAAATGATAGTTTCTTGGGGGAGATGGTGGGTAGACCAGCTGAGGAGGTTTTCTAGTGGAAGGATGTTTTGGCCAGGTGGGAAGTAGCATCCAATTATGTTGATGGCTTTGTTTTGGTTTATTTTAAGGTTGGTATATATTACTTTTTCATTGCCTATTTGTGGAGCTGATGATTTTAAGATCTGGATGTTTAGATGCTGTTTACATATTATAGCTACACCACTGCATTTCTTGTTTAGCCGGTCTATCTTAGTATGCCGTAACCGGTAGGGAGTATTTGCTCACTGGTAATGTGAGGTTTTAGCCAGGTTTCTGTCAGGATGACTATATCTGGGGAGTACAAGTCTATGGTGGCATGAAGTTCATGGACTTTGTTGGATATACTTCTAATATTTAGTCTTAGTAGAAGGAAGTCACTTGGCTTTCTATTGGCTGTGATATGGGACAAGTTGTGGTTTCTAGTCTGATTATGAGGATTGGGGTTGGAGATGGTAGGGCCAGGGTTGGGGTGGATGTCTCCACTTAGGGCTAGTTTTGATATGCATGAGGTTATTAGATTTCTCAGTTTTTGAATGTGTTTGTTTATTAGGGAAACTTTATGATTGTGCTCTGTGGGTAATAGGTATGGTGGGAGGGTTTCTATGTTACATTGCAGGGATGATTTATGTTTGAGTAATATAGTTGGTAGAATATGCAAGGGGTGTATAGGGATGGTTCTTGAGTTGGTGGGAGGGGAGCTGAGTGAGGGTGAGACAAGAGTGGTGGTGTGAGTAGTAGTACAGTGGTAGTGGTTGAGTGGGGGAATGATGGAGCTTTAGTAGGATGTAAGATATGCAAGGAGAGTGCATGCAGTGAGCATAGGTAAGGTATGCTTGTACATATTAGTTGAGAAGGTGTGACAGTAGTGGGAAAATGGAGGAGGTAGTGTTGGATTAGCACTGTGGTTGGCTATTGGAAAGATGGGAGGGGTTTGTGAGTGTAATAAAGGTAGGACCACTGGGGGTGGGAAGGAATAGGGGGCAGGGTGGGAAGCGAAGTGGGTAGAGACCATGTTAGTTGCTCTTATGAGGGGCTGGAATCAATCAGGTAACAGAGTAAACTGATAAATGAACATATGATAGTGACAAAGGGTGGTTGTAGTTTTAAAAATGGTGCCTGCCACAGGTAATATTTATTAACTTTGGGATTGGCTTAAGGTAGTAAACAGGGAAGGGGGAGGGGGAGAACAAGGGTGTGAGCAGGCAGTTATTTTGTACTGCTGCTAATGAGCCAACACAAAGACAAGTTTGTGTTTAAGAAACAATCAGAATTGACCAAGGACTGCTCTGAAACTGTAAGTCATTTCTTAACCATTTCTCAGGTGGAAAAACAGGATAACCTTGTATCAGTAGGCTAACTGTGGTCTCAGTTTAAATTAACAAACACACAGTATTGATCAGTTATGGATACTATTTGCTAACAGAAGGGAATAAGAGAGAAAGTGGAAGATGAGTGTGTGTGTGTGTGGGGGGGGGGGTGGTGGTGTCTGGGCTGCTTACAAGCCAAAGCACAGTGCTCTCCAGGGGAAAATGAATATTGGCTCAAACAGGTAGACACATACTCAAAGTTAACTATAGCTGTTTGCAGACAGTTCAGACCCAGACTGCGCTTTTCTTATAAGAATGATAAAGGTGGTTCCGCACCTGAATTTGTTAGGTTCACAGTTAACTTTAGCTGTTTGCAGACAGTTCAGACCCGGACTGCGCTTTTCTTATAAGAATGATAAAGGTGGTACCGCAGTTGAATACTTAAGAGTGGTGTTAGGTTGGAGAGACACTGAGCTCCTCATGGGGCCTGTAGCAGAGTGGATTGTAGTTTAAAAAAAATATATATATATTTTCAAAATATTTTTGGTTAGTTTTGAGGTACTGACCATGCATGCATTTATTATAAGACTACAAGTCCCAAAATGTTCTGTAGTAATGCAATACAGCTTTTCATAGATATTAGTGACTATGAGAAAGACACTCAGATAACTGTCTAACATGACAATCTACAGAGATTTCAAAGTATTTGGCTATAATGAAATGGTTTAAACTCATCAGGAAGTACAGTTTTTAGTCTGAGTCTTTGATGATTAAATATAATTATACTTGAATAATATATTTATTTACTTTAACTTGATATACTGATTATAATGTGCTCTTAACCATCCCAAACATTTATTACTCCTTGTCTTCATTGCTCCCCTGTTGTACATCCCTCAATCCTATTCCTCTTTTTCCAAGCTTTGAATGTTCAGTACAACCTTAAATATAAAATACGCATGTTATAAGCTTAGCTATTTTTTGCATTCCCAAATAGAGAATTGCCATGCAAAGAAATTTTCTTCACAAATATTCAACGTAGCTTACCTTTCACATAATTAGACTGCAACTCAAGCAAAATTTTTTATGCATAATTATGGAATCAACTAACAGAATAAAAAAAAAAAACTAACACTTCTACTGGAAGTGTAAACTTGTTCCCTATCAAAGAAAAGGTTTACAGTTCCTTCACTGGAAATGTATTCTATATTTGCCAAAGGATAAATATTGTTACCACTTCCTTATTTAAAGCCATTCATCATTAATTCTTCACTTTACCTTCTTCTAATAATTTGTTGTGCGGTTTGTATAACAAAAAAACCAAGAGAGATATTTTTAATGTATTTCGTATTACTGAAAACTAGTCATGCATTTATCTTGTCTGTGCAGACTGTGGGGCAGCTAAACATAAAATTAAGGCGTAATTATTTTTTTCTTTTATTGGCTACTTTTCTAAAATATTGTAGAGAGCACATTGAGACATCAGCCTGCTGGAGTGCATTTTACTGATTAAATAAATTGGCAGACATTATTGAGTTTGAGTCTTTTGATATGCTTCAGAAACAGAAAGGTAATTCAAAACCTGTTATTCTAACATACAAGTATAAATGTTTTGTATTTAAAATCTGTACCTGAATAAGAGCTTTTGTCTCCATTATTTTTTCTGTTTTTGGCTTTGTCCACAATTATTGAGCTAACAGGTTGAGAGGCTGTGAGCATTCCTCTCAGTTACTCCTTATTCCACCTTATGCCTTTGTTCTGTTCTTATATATCTTTGTACACAAACATTTCAAAGTATTTGGCCAACAATGTGCGTAAGACAATCAGTAAACTTGTAATAAAAATTTGGCAGCACTTACCTGATATTTATCACAATGTCCCTAGTAGTGTTCTTGCAAAATAACACCTAGATAATCCAGGGCACAACTTTATTCTTCATGTGTTGGCTAACAAAGATAAAACTGAGCTTGTTGGCAACAAAAAATGCATTGTTGGAAGAAGAGAGCTAAAACTGCAAATTCATTTAAATGCCTACATAAAACCAGACCTCAATGCAGACTGCTCCATTAAGAGTGTGTTACAACTTAGGAAAATCAGCCACAACCTTTTTTACTCCAATCTTCAGCATAAGGACCATGCTTAACAAGAACGAGACCCCATTAGCATTACCACCTTGAATGGATGGAAGTAACCATTGCTTCTGAGGAGCTGATCTGTGTGGTTTCCCACAAGACAGGACGTACACTTTTCTACCATCCCGAACAGCTACCTCTAAGCACCAGTCAACTATCTACAGGGAAATGCGTTACGTACTGTAAAGGAATTAGAATTTTTTAAAATTTTATATGTCTACAGAAAAGGACTTGGCGTAGTCTAAATTTTCACCTGTGTTACTTTTCAATTAAATGTTAACTTGTTTGCTTCTTATTTTTGGTTTACAACCTGATTTTGCTAGTAAATTAGCTTATATACACATACACACACACACACACACACACACACACACACACACACACACACACACACACACACACACACACACACACAAAGAAAATGTTCTGAGAACCTCACTAGCAGTGAGTGGCAGTGATCTTCCTGTCACTGTTTAATCTCAAAGAAAACATCCCTGGGATTCATGAAGCTCGGCGCAAGGACAGTTTTAGCCTTGCGCCGAGCGTCCTCCTTACAGATGGTGCAGCAGCACCATAGAATTATTTATGAGGACGTGCTGCTGCACTCTCGATGTGCACAGGAAATGTGTGCGAGTGCAGGAGGCATGTTTAAGTGCTCTATGGAGGCTTAAACATGACCCACAGTTGCACAACCAACAATGCTTACTATTAGAGCCCAACTCTAATAGTAAGCAATTAATTCAGTGTCCATGGATACTGAAATGTATGCTAAGCATACAAGAGTGTCCACGAACACTGAAATAAAATCAAAGTAGTAAACACACAAGCACGTAGTAGAATCTTGAGCCCCGTCCCTAAAACTATCACAGTTAGATTCCCTGTGTCCCTATTTTACATTTGTATTGCTTCATTATTGAAAGTTTAAGCGAAGCGCAGCATGTTTGCACATTGTTGGCCTCTGCTTAGCGAAACTTACACATCAAAATCATACAAATAGAAAATAACATGCAGAGTCAATGTTAACGTCAATAATGTAGTGGTTAGAGCATCTGCCAAACGAACAGGTATGCATGGTTCGAGTCTTACTATAGCACATATCATTTTCCATGTGGAATGTGTATATGAACATATTTATACATCCTTTTGCTGTATAACCTACATAATGACATATAAATGTGAAGTGGAGTACTGCATGAAATGTTTAACTAATGTCATTCAGAAAAAGTGGTAGTGTCATAATGAATAAGGCACTAATAAGCAGGTATAAGCACAAATAAGCAGTAAGCAGGTGTAAGCACAAATAAGCAGTAGTAAACATATATAAGTACCAGTAATGAAGTCTATGTGCATTTGCGTGAGTGTAAGCAGTGCCCAGACACATTTAGCATAGTAGAAGCTAACCAAATTTAACAAACTGTAATTGGAAGATAGCACAGCCTACCGTCACGCAAACATGCACATACCCGCTCACAATTGCTTAAAAGTGCTTTAATCTCTCTGTATCCAATGGCCCTTGTTCTGGCAGCAACAAAATAAATGGCGTCTGCAAAGGTCAAACCCAGGACCCTGCACACCACAGCCAATGTGATTTACCACTAAGCTATGGCAGATATACATAAATTTGATGTTATCACAAACATATCATCCACCACAGTCATGCAACAGCATAGGAAATGTATATGTAGATGTATGTGCATGTGTATGTACAGATATATAATACATATAAATATATATATATATATATATATATATATATATATATATATATATATATATATGAAGAATAAACATCGAGACAATAAAGCATACAAACAGAATGAGAAGGAAATCAACAGCAACCCCAGTATTATTTAGTGCTGTTAGCTTATGTCATATCAAGCTGGGCAGGGGTGAGCAAATCACTGCTACTCACACCACAAGCAGGACACTACCAGTGGGAGCAACATTGTTGATCTGCTATGTCTACTTTACAAACAATCACAGGGTAGTCCCTGGTGGGACTATCCAAAAATTGCTAGGCGGTGTGGACTTCCAACCATTACACAAGCAAGGGCAGGTATGTTCAAGGACTAAATGGTGGGAGACCCTGATGATACATGGGCTGGGACAACATACGTGTAGGGTCCCTAACGCTGCAGAGAGGGCAATGTGTGGAGGTGTGTCATGGCTGTGATATCAACTGGAGAATGGATGGTTTGCGTGTTTGTCGAACTCAGGTGGGGTGTAGGAACCATGGGTATGAAATTATGGATCCAGGTTTGTCAGGGTTGGATGGCCTGGTTCTAATTGGACCACCTCGTGGAGGTCAGCGAGTTCATTATAAGTATATATGCATGCACACATGGATACATGTATATGTAGAGGTACATTCCCTGTAACACATGCATTCCTTTTGCAGACATAAATAACATGAAAGTGCCCCTACAAACCTCGATGGAAGATAGAAAAATAGGTTGTGCATAAGTGGGAAGGGATGGATCTACAAAAAATGCAGAAGTGTGTACTTTGTCCGAAGTCAGTGCTGTTATCAAAAAATAAATTGTGAGGACTTTCTCACTACGAAATAGTAGAATCATTCCTGTGATCTGCCTGCTACGGCAACGACAATCACTAAACCGGTCCTATTTGTAGTATAATGTCTCTGAACTCATACATTACTAGCTCTCATGTGTAACTTATGCGTTACCATATAGTCATAGTTATTAATTTATTGTAGTGTTTTGTTAATGGGAGTAGGGCGGCCACGGTGGTGCAGCAGTTAGCGTTGTCACCTCACAGCAAGAGGTTCACTGGTTCAATCCTCAGCTGGAGTGCCTTCTGTGTGGAGTCTGCATGTCCATCCTGTGGTTGTGTGGGTTTCCTCCGGGTGCTCTGGTTTCCTCCCACATCCCAAAGACATGCTGTAGATGGATTGGACACTCTAATGGTGTGAGTGTGTGCATGTGTGTGCCTTCTGTGGAAGGTTGGGCGCTGGGCTGGCAACTTAACACCATAAAACTCCACTGCCAATCATGAGCAGACAGGTGATCCTCTGTGGCAACCCCTAACCAGGAAAAGCCAAAAGAAAAAGGAGTGTCTTGATAATGGGAGTAATGTAATGAAGTATAGCATCTAATCTTGAAATAAAGACATGTGCGTCCCAGGTGGGACAACCCAAAAATTGTGAATAGTGTCCTATTGGTCACTCATTTCACCAATGTTTGTGGACTAAAAGTTTGGGATGTCTGAGGATACGTGGAGTGAGTCAACCCATGGGATGGGTCTACAGGAGTAGGGAGTGACCAATGTGTAGTTTTGTGGCTACACCATATATCCAACTGGAGAATGGGTGACTGCTGTGTCAGTGAAGTGTTGGGGTGGGTGTTTGGATAACTAGGATCCATGGGTATATGGGTATATATGCAAATGAAGCAGCACAGCAATAGTGTAGTGGTTTAAGCAGTAGTAAGCATATATAAGCACCAGTAAGCATGTTTAAGTGCATTTGTGTGGGGGTATGCATTAGCTTGCACAGATTAAGCAAAGTAGTACCCAACTGAGTGTAAGAAACTGTAATCGGAGGTTACAGACATATATATATATATATATATATATATATATATATATATATATATATATATATATATATATATATATATATAGATATATATATATATATATATATATATATATATATATATATATATATATATATATATATATATATATATGTGTGTGTGTGTGTGTGTGTGTGTGTGTGTGTGTGTGTGTGTGTGTGTGTGTGTGTGTGTGTGCGTAGATATACACAGATATACAGCTATGATAGGAAACAGCACACAAGAATGACATATGTCCACAGGCTATGCCAATGGAAGTGAGGGGCCCAAGCAAAAAACATGTAACACGTAGCATGACGCCCCACCCCCAGATGGACAGAGGAAACATACACCCAAACCCACAAACAATGTAAATAGTCCACTGCTCCCCTACACACAAACCCACAAACAATGTAAGTAGTCCACTGCTCCCCAGACCACAGGCAGGATAGAACCGGGGGTGGTACAGAGTGCACCCGTGAAATCTAATCTTGAAACACAGACAGGAGCATCCCTTGAGGGATGCCCCTAAAACTGACATATAACCAAAGGAAGCTGATACGATGACCATTCTGGATGGGGTGGGTACATACCCGGAATACAAGGGTGGGAAAGCCTGATAACCCATGGGTCGAGAAAACGTATGACATGGGTCCAGTAAAGTGGAGAGTGGGCAGCGTGTAGTGGTGTGTTCAGACCCGACCTGCACCCAGAGGAAGGATGGAGGATGGGTGCTATAGAGGAGGTGTGGGTGGGGGAACTATGGGTAGCTAGTAATGGGTCTAGGTGTGCAGGTGTTGGCTGATGTGGGTCTATATGGAGAGCCCCAGGGATGTGAGCAAAAGTGTTCATTGGGCAGAGGCATTGCCCAACATGCAGCCACACCTGCTACGAGTCCCACTGCAGCAAAGTCTAATCTACATGGCAAAGAACGGAATAACCAGATGTAGATGTATATATGTAGAGGAATGTGTGTGTAAATCTACCCATAGCTACATGGAGATAGTAGTACAAATGTATACATACAGAGACAGAATATATATACATACCCACATATAGATATATACATATGCAAACACCCATATGTTATTAGATACACATAGACAGCAACAGCGATATATAAATATATACATGTATGCAAACATATACATATATATCTGTATATAGTAATGTAGATATATATATATATATATATATATATATATATATATATGTATATAGTAATGTAGATATATATATATATATATATATATATATATATATATATATATATATATATATATATATATATATACATATATGTGTGTGTGTGTGTGTAAATATACACATGTAAATAGCCAGGATATGATACAGCACTTACGAATTACTTATGTTCACAGGTCTTGCAAATGGGGGTGAGGGTCCAATCAACAAATGTGTAACATGTGGCATCAACCACCCCTACCTAGACAGGTGAAACATACAAACACATGATACAAATAAACACACCACTGCTTCCCAGACCACAGACAGGATACTACCAGTGGGAGAGACCTGCCAGGTCTAATCTTGAAACAAAGACATCAATGTCCCTTGTGGGACACCTCAAAAATTGATGGTCATCGGAGTCAGTCCCTGTAATGATTCATCCAACCAGGGAGTATACGTACATGGACCAGTAGGTTGTGCAAGCCTGATGACCCATGGGTCGACACAACGTATGACATGGATCCTGACACGTGGAAAGTGGGCAGTGTGTAGTGGTGTGGTTAGACCCCACCTGCACCCACTGTAAGGATGAGTGCTGTAGAGGAGGGGCAGGTGGGGGAACTATGGGTATGCAATTATGGGCCTAGACATACAGATGTTGGCTGGTACAGTTGTATTAGGACCGCCCTGGGGATGTAAGTAATATTCCGAAATGGGCAGTGCTTATGCCCATACCTCTCAACCCCTAAGAGCAAAACCACTGGACAGAACATAAACTGCTGGGGGAACAAATGGGGACAGAAAGGACTTATTCCACTTACAACCTTAGAAAGCTGATAGAAAAATAGGTTATGCATTAGCATTACTCGGCTGAAGGATGTGGAGTCCTAAACCCAATTACTTGTCTGTATTTAATGGTGTCAGTTCCCAGGTATTTGCCAGACAGGTACAGATTGTAAGAGGAACACATCACTAGTATGAAGCAAACTCTGGACAGGCCGCGGATTCTGTACAGTTGACCGGCATGCTTACGCCTAATGGGCAGCCATTCCCGATATGGGTCCCATCGCAGCACAGTCCAGTTTATATGGCTAAGTACAGTATAACCATATCTGTCATTGCATAACCCATTACACAACACCTACGAGCACATGGTCGCAACACCCCACTGTAGGCATATAAGCCGATGTAATAGGCATCACAAGGTATTATTGTAGTCCTCCCCCTCCCCCAGGGGTGTGAGTGTCTGATGCAAACACCAAATGCAGTGCATTTGCAAGTGCTGGAGCAAGCGGGTGTAAGCCTGTTTGGCCGCCAGTATGCGAGTACCACACTGGTGCAGCAACATAGATGCTGAGTGTAAGAAACTGTAACCAGAGGTTAGCATTGCTTAGCTTCATGCAAACCCACGTACACCCGCTCACAACTGCTTTGAAGTGCCTTAATCACTCTGTACCCAGCAGCTCGTGTTCTGGCCAGCAACAAAATAAACAGCCTCTGCAAGGCTAGAACTCAGGACCCTGTACATGACAGTCACAGTAGTTAACCACTACTCCATGATAGCAAAACATGTAAAGGAGGTATCAGCAAACTAATCCTCACCACAGGGAAATCAAATCAAATGTGAACTAAATATATGTACAGTGTAATGTTCTATAACCCGCCACAGACCATAAATATGTGAATTGGAGTACTGCAGTAAACATAGAGTTGAGGTGTCTCTGTAAGAAAGTTATGAAGTCCCCAGGATCCCATACAGTGTATGTACACATGAATCACGGATACCAGACTCATATATAACCTGTAATGAATAAGACATAGCTTAGCTTTTTCGAAACTGGCCAATTACGGAAAAGTGTGGGAATCCAGCCCTACTTAAACTGAAGAGGCAGGAATATGGCTCATAACTGGTTGTAGCAACCCCCTGCAGGCAGAATGGCTGGAGTGGGAGAAGGCACTCACTTTAGAGCACAGCACTGGCACATCCAGGAGTCCAAATTCATGGTATAGCTTCTGGTAAAGCACCATGACAGGAGACTACTGCAGGGCCAGTACCAGGGCTCGCAGTACAGAACAGAGGCTTGGGACAGTCTCACCCGTGACCTCACTAGTGCCACAGGTATCCCCCGGACTGGTGAGCAGGTCAGGCGCCACCATGCAGACCTGAAGTGGTGGAAGGGGGAATGTCCTGGAATAGTGGATCCAGGAAGCAAGGCAGATGCAGAATGCCCCAGAACTGAGTAAGTACTCCTTACACTATGCAGTTAATAATTGCCTAGCTTGTGCATACTATGGATAGGTAGGTCTAAATATCACTGTACTTCTCTGACAGCTGGAGATGAGCATGCTGTGAATCAGAATTCCTATGATGCTAGGCTGCAAAGGATGTGTCGCGGGGCAAGTTAGTAAATAGCCTGCATGTACTGTCATAACAAATAAATGTAAGAGCCTCAGAAAGTGTTGTACCAGTATACAGAATTGTGTAATATACTGCGAATAAAGGAGTAACCCCTGCATTGCTTCTGTTTACTCTGCAGTCATATGTTGTTGTACTGTTGCAGTTATTAAATAGTACTGTTGTAGTAAGCAGTGTTACCCACACTGTGGTATGCAGATAAAATATGTATGAAGTGCTGTATAACAATGTTGGAAGTGCAAACAGGTCAGTCATATTAAACTAAATACATTGCAAAGCCTCACAACAATTGCCTGATAGCATAGTGTACAGTGATCTTAACTGTAATGCTTTTGTCACACACAGCAGGGCTTTCGATCGCAGGTGCGCCAGTAAGTTGTATGCATAATCATTTCACACAACTGCACACAGTTTGTTAGAATGTTCAGAGAGAAAGCTGTATGCATATATACACTTAACAACTGTACAGATTTTACTAGAATGCTCAAATAGAGAGTGGTATGCATATTCATACCCCTCAACTGTTCCAATCTGCCCATTATGCCCTGATAAATGTCCCATATCACCTGCCTTTTGCCTTGTTCCCCTGACAAATTAATGTGATGATCCAAGAAATGTAGGCAGCTGTTAATGACATATAACTGATAGTCAGATGTGTACATAGTCAGAGAATGTACATGCAAACATACCTGTCATCCCAGCATCTCACCCAAAGTGCATGACAGCAGTCTCAATACATGTTGCATTAACACCTGCATCTTGTCAAGCCTGTATGTAAGACACTGGTCCCATACATACTAATCTACAAACATACCATTGTACAATATAACGCCATTGGGTAGTGTAATAATGCATGTAAAGGACAGACCACTGCAGTGACTATGAATGTTGTGAAAACTACAAGGATTTATTATCCATAGTATACACAACTCTCATAGTTATCTTACTATGAGCCTATCTAAGCTGTCAACAATTTCTATAGCTTCTCTCTAAGCTCTCACCTCCTACAGCTACCCTCACACATGCCATAGTATACACAACTCTCATAGTTATCTTCCTATGAGCCTGTCTAAGCTCTCAATAATTTCTTTAGCTTCTCTCTAAGCTCTCACCTCCTACAGCTACCCTCAGACAGCCCAACCTTGTAGATATTGTAAATAGCATTCTACTGTTGATGTGTGTATGTAAAGCATATTTACATTTTCTTAAAAGGTTTGTATGTAAACTGTTTACACACCTAACCCATATCTGTTTTCCTCAAATGAAACTGCGTGATCCCTTCCTTCAGGCTTAATGAATTGTTAACTATGCATGATATTGAATGCATTTATGAGTAACTATTCTACATAAGATCTTTAATATTATCTATCATCTGTATCTAAATTGTATAATGCATCTTGGAACTTTTCTCCCTGGGCCTCCACTGAAAATGGGTCAGTTTACTTCCCTGGTAATCAAATTGCAAATAAATACAATAAATAAATAAATAACTAGTTGTTAATTGAACTCTCTCTCTCTCTCACCCCTACCATATGTGCAGAAATAACCGATTTACACAACTCATTTGGTATTTCTACACTCCTAACCTTTGCTGGGACATATGTCCTATTGGTTTATAAATATTCACATCTGTTTCTATGCATGTGCCATGTTAAAATACTCCCATATTGGTGTCTTGTTGCCATCAATGAAACCTGCATGTTATTGTAATGGCCACTGTTTACCCATATATGTATGTTTTCTGCCTGCTCTGCAACTATTTTATATCTGGTGCCCTGGGTAATGGGAATACCTATGCATGCTGTTATAACTAATCGTGAATTCTGTTGACTATTACTAACCCATATCTGCCTTAAACATGCTACAACATAGCTCGTATGGGAAGGCCGGTCCCAGCGGACCCACCTGTCCCACCTCAGCTGGCCATGGCACCGGGCACCAGCACATCTAAGGCCCAGCCTGGGACCTCCTCATCCATTGGCCCTGCCCCACCTTCAGGTGGAACCAACATAGGGGATAGGGCTCGGCCCCCCTGGGAGCGGACAGGAACCCTTCACCAGTGGTACGGTCTGGGCCGTGGTGCATAGGGAGCTCGATGGGGAGATTTGAGTCTGCCTATGCCAGCTTGAGGGCCGAGTGGCACAACTAGAGGGTGAGCCTGCCCCTCCTAGACAGACCCCAGCACAGCCATCTTCTGGGCTGTGAAGGTGCAGTGGTGACTGTCCATGGGTGGGGACCTCAGTCCCACTGTATCCATTTGTGGGCTCATGAGCTTGTGACTTCCAAACACCCCTCCCCGTCCAAGGTGTTTTCCCCTACATGTGTCATATACCACCCCTGTACACGTCTTGTTTGTTTTGTCTGTCATCCTACCCAACCTATCCACCCTGATCATACCTACTCTCCTTCCCAAACGTCCCACTCTCACCTAAACATAAAAGAAAAAAAGGGCAATCTATTCCCGCAATAAAAGCACACCCCATACATAGCTGTCCACTTCGCACACATGTCCACTGGACACATGTAAACATTTCTAACTGGCATCACAACATACTATTGTTGTCCTCACCCCTCTCTCAGGGTTGTGAGTGTCCAAATGTAGTGCCAAATTTATTGCATATGCACAGCCATTGCTGTAGAAGAAATGGACAGCTATGGACCTTCCCTACACCCTTCCTGCACATCCCTAGCTACCTTGCCTACTGTCTTTCCCTCATTGTGCCCCTTTTTCACCACTTTCCTATCACTCCTTTTCTCTTTTCTTTTAAAGAAATTAGCACGGAGGTAAGCGGGAGTAAGAAATTTTAAACAGCAGTGAGCGGGTTTCAACCTGTTTGCATGGAGGTAAGCACTGCCTACACAGGTTAAGCAATCAATAAGGTAACTGAGGGTAAGGAACTCTAACCAAAAGTAACCACTGCTTACTGTCGCGCAAACATGTGCACAGCCGCTCACAACTGCTTAAAAGTGCCTTAATCACTCCGTATCCAACAGCCCTTGTTCTGCTCAGCAACAAAATAAATGGCCTCTGCAAACTCGAAACCAGGACCCTACACATCACAGCCAACATGCTTTATTACAGCCAATGTGATTTGCCACTAAGCCATGGCAGATATGCAGACATTGGATGCTATCACAAACATATCATTCAGCACAGTCATTCAACTGTATAGGAAATGTATTTCATTATGTAGATGTATGTGTGTGTGTTTATGTCTGTATAGATATATATATACATATATATATATATATATATATATATATATATATATATATATATACACATATATCAAGAACATACCATGTGATAACAAAGCATTAAAAAAGAATGAAAAGGGAAACACCAGCAACACCTGTATTATGTAGTGGTGTTGTCCTATGTAATATCAAGACTCCCTAAGACAGACATGTGTCATTAATACAAGCAAACATTTGTACATTGCCCAAATACATTACTTTGAGCATTTTATTTACATTAACAAAACAGTTCCTGTCCAATCATTATGTGAGAACAGTACTCTTGCAAGTTGCTGTTTGCAACATCATCATCATTAAAAAGTTAAATGGGGTAACCATAGAGGGACCAGTAGTGTTGTATGTACAATGGGTTCATCTGCATCATGTGTACCTGGAATCTTTAGGAGTCATGTGCATACCAGGATCTTGTGCCTAGGAGAGGGGTGAGGACAACAGTAGTATGTTGTGATGCAAATTAAAAAGGTTACATGTATCCAGTGGACACATATGTGAAATGGACAGCTATGTATGGGGCAAAAGTAGTTCTGGGAACAGATTGGCCTTTTGTTTCTGTTTTCGTAAGGTGAGAGTGGGATGTTGGGGAAGGAGAGTAGGTATGCTCATGTAGGATAGGTTGGGTATGATGACAGACAAGACAGCATACAGGGGCAGTATATGACACATGTGGGGGGATACACCTTGGACGGGGAGAAGTGTTTGCCAGTTACCCATGAACCCCAAATGGAAACAGTGGGATGGAGGTCCTCACCCATGGGCAGCCACTAATGCACCTTCACAGCCGCAAAGGTGGCTGTGCTGGGGGATGTCTAGGAGAGGCAGGCTCACCCTCTAAATGTGCCACTCTGCTCTCAAACTGGTGCAGCTGGCCTCAAAACCCCTTATTGAGCCCCCTAAGCACCATGGCCTGGACTGTACGACAGCTGACAAGCTCCTGTCTGGACCTGCTCCCGGGGGGGGGCAAGATCCATCCTCAGTGGTGGTTCCACCAGAAGGGGGTGCAGAGCCAACAGAGGTGGAGGTCTAAGGCTGGGCCCCAGATGTGCTGGTGCCCAGTGCCATGGCCTGATGAAGTGGGACAGGTGGTTCTGTCGGGACCTCCAATCTCATACAGCCTATGGTGTTGCAGTTTTAATGCAGATAAGGCTTAGTAATAATCAACAGCATTCAGGATTACTTATAACAGCATGCCTAGATATTACCATCAACCCAAGACAACAGATGTCATACATTTGCAGAGGGAGCACAACACATGCATATATACTGCATGACATCTGTCCAAAGTGTAGATGACTTGTAAATGCAGCTATGAACAGTGGCCCATTATTGGCATATCACTGTGATAACATCAGACAGTGACTGTCATACCACTGTTTCATGTGACGTATGTCCAATTAGGGATGCAATGGCAGTAACTCTCATCACTGTCACTGTGTACTGACTGCAATTCTCACACTATGCTTCTGCAGTTCACAGATGTGTGTTCTGTGAGTAACACAAGAAACAAATGGTTCCACACACTGACCATTCCACAGATGACTCTAGAGATGGGGGTTTTCTTGTCAGTTATTAAAACATGCAGACTAGCCATTACCACATACAACCTGTTAAATTGGCAGTAGTCTGAATGAAGCATAGCTACACTTACATGCTGTGGTCATGTCTGGCACATTGCCCTCCTGTCTTTAGGCTATTTTCCACTGTGTATGTTGTTTGAGGAATATCCAGATTTCATCTCTGATGCTGTTTACCAAACAGCAGATCCAGGTTCCACTCACAGCGACTGTCATGGGCAAACACCAACATGATGTTCTTAGATATTGTACTGTGTTTCCATGCAATTGTCTATGGGAGTGTCACCACAGCTGTTCCACATGCAACCAGGTAGAGGAGGACTGCAATAGGTGCAGAGGCCATCACCTGATCATGACCATCACTTACAAAACACAAGCTGCTGCTGAGCAGGTGTACATCTCCACACCCAGAGAGTGTGTGGGAGGGACAGACAGAGGCAAAGTACATCAGAGAAAGGCTGGGAGACTAAAACATAAGCATCTTCTGTCACACACCTACCAGTATAGGGGTTCAAACCCCTGACTGACTAGCCATTACTATTGCAAGTGCACTCAGTTACTCCATGTGTCACATAGCTGACATGTTGGTGTGCTGTAAGAACATAAATGTGTGCTGGTGAGCGATATCTGCAACAGAGATATAGTAGACATACATTAGTTGCACATGCCTGTCCACATGAACAGATTTAATTGTCAACACAAACACACTCTCTAAGGGACTCAGACACATTGGCACATTTTGGCAGGCTCACAAATACACTACCTAACTACTTAGTTTGCCACACTACAGTAATGAACAGGTATTACATGCACCACAGGGGTTATCCTGAGGTTCTATGGGCTAGGGCATGTGAACATGTCTGACATTAGTCAGTATGCCAATGGGAGTTATACTGGGTGTGACTGTGGTTGGGAACATCATACCCCACATGAAGATACAAGGTGCCAATACTGACATGCATGTGTGCATTGCTTCATGGATGTGTAGTGGTTGGCTGTGCAAGATGGCTGTACAAGGCTGGGTGAGGGGTAATCCTTGGCATCAGGCCACCTGACAATGGTCTGAAGTGTGGTTCAGGGATGTAGTGTCTGCAATGTCCCACACAGATGGGTATTGTGTTAACCGTCCTGTCATCCTGGTTACTATTGTGTGTGGCCATTGCTTTGCAATGCATGCCATGTCTGTGTTTGTCCTAGACATGGACATTGCCTGGGGTGTGCACATCCCACATTAATGTACAGTGACATGTTTAAGTGTACCTGGTTTTCCTGGCACATGTTATGTACACAGACTGTTATCATCAGATGTGCCAATCCTGGCCTGGTGCGGCAGGACCTGCTAATAGACAGCAGGTTGACCCTGCACCTGCATTGATAGCATGATACAGGTATTCCCTGATGTCAGTGGCATCTCTCCATAGAGGGTATGTGTGTAAGGCATTATATACCCTTTGTGGATCACATTTGATGGCACCACATATGTTGCAGGCATCCAGTGGGGAACATAGTGAAGGTGCATTGTCTACAATTATGTGTCTATTGTACTGGTGGGCAGGGTACCACACCCTCTGCAGCCCACTGCAATCACACCATGCCTACTATCTGTCAACAATGTGCAGGGTGCTAGCAACATAGCGGGATTTCCTAGTCAAGTGTGTTTGTGTATGACACATGGGTTCAGACTGTATTCTGGGTAATAGTAGGGTCGGTTACTTTGTTCACCAGGTCTTTTGCCAGTTGTAGGGGTATGGCTTGCCAACCCAGTCTCTTGGCCGATTGAAATCTGTAATCCTTGTGAGGTGGACATTGTGACATATAATATAGCCACCATATAGGAAAACTACAAAATCCACTCTTTATTTATTTATTATTTATTTTACATTTGTTGACCGGGCTAGTCTAGCTGGATATATGTCCATTTTCAGTATAGGCCCGGGGAGAAAAGCTCCAAATTGTTAATACATTGTTTAAAAAAGTAAGACAAAAAAGTAGTAACAGTTATAAAATTCCAACAGCAGTAATGTAAAAGTTTTTTTTTTTTTTTTTGAGAGATTACATATTAAGTAGGTCTAAATGATAAGCTATGTGAAGAGAAGAACACAATACTGTTGACAAAATCACTTACTGTGCGATTTGCTTAGCATAATATTCATACAAAATGTAATTTAAAGACATATTGTAAGGAAGGAAAAGAAAATGTGAGGGAGGTGAGGGAAAGAATGAAAGGTGTCAGAGATAGATTAGATGTAGTTTAGGATATGATCATTTTATAGGGGAGGTAGAAGAGTTACTGTTAATAAAGGGAAACAGGGATAGTCTTAGGAAAGAGAGGGAGAGACTTCAGGGATAAGTAGTAGGTGAGGGTAGTATTTCAAACTAAGCGTAAAGTTGAGCTAAAATGTCCCCTACAGAGATATTGGATGAAGTTAGGTTGGAGGTGAGGACAGGTAGATAGGAAAGGAAGAGCAGGGTTAATCTGGGTTAGTGCATGGGCATAGCCATGTTTTGTTAAGATGCTTTTTGAGATTTTTCTTAAATAACTGGAGAGAAGTCAGTGTTGAGATGTCTGAGGGTAGTTTATTCCAGACTTTTCCCACTGCGTTAGAGAATAAGCAGTCTAATGCAGAGTTATTGGGTAAAGTGGTGTTGATCAAAGTTTGTTAGAAGACCGTAAATGTTTGAGGTTATAATAAGGGGGATAAGGCTCATGAGTATTGGAGTTTTAGTGGGTTGGTAGAGGGTTTTGTGAGCAATTATAAGTTGTTGAAGTTTAATCTGAATGGGAAGTTCCAGCCAACCTAGTTGTTTTAGATTAAGGCAGTGATGAGTCCTAAAAGGGGATCCGGTAGCAAATCTAGCAATGTTATTGTGACAATTAGCAAGTTTATTGAGATTTTTTTTTGAGAGATTGGTATAGATAGGGCATGCGTAAAGAGATGAGGTGAGTTCTGGCTAAAGTAATTCTAGTAGTTGGAGTAGGAAAGGGTTTGATTCTGTATAAGGTTCCTATATTTTTGTTCACAGATTTTATAATAGAGTTAATGTGAATTTCAAAATTAAGATTATTGTCTATAATAATTCCTAAAAGTTTTGTGGTGGTATCAGGAGAGATGCTGGTACTGTTATTGGAAGTAATAGTGAAATTTAGGGGTGTGTGCTTTCGTGTTGGTGAGAAGAGTAGTAGTTTTGTTTTCTTGGGGTTAAGTAGAAGACAGTGTTGTGAGAACCATTGCTCTACTGTGTTAAAAGCTTTTTGGGTAAGAGTTAGAAGTTCAGTTTGAGAGGTAGTGGTGCAGATTATAGTGGAGTCATCTGCATATTAAATACAGGTAGTATGTGGGATAGCTGATTGAAGGTCATTGATAAAGATGGAGAATAGAAGTGGTCCTAGGATGGAGCCTTGTGGCACACCTAGAGAAATAGGAAGGAGGTCAGATATTGAATTTTTCCAGAGTACTGCTTGTTGTCGGTTTTCAAGGTAAGATTTAAACCAAGTTATACTGTGGAGATCAAGTGAGAGAGTATTGAGAATGTGCAAGAGTACCTGGTGATTCACCATATCAAAGGCTTTGGATAGGTCTATGACTAGTGCTGAAGAGAGATTGTTTTTGTTACGGTTACTGTTAATGGAGTTAGTGAAAGAGAGCAATGCAGTGGTAGTACTGTGTGAAGGCCTAAAACCATGCTGACAGTTGGCAAGTAAGTTGTTTTGGAGAAGATGGTTTAGGAGTTGTTTGTGGATACATTTGTCCATAATTTTGGCAAGAGGGGATAACAGTGCTATGGGACGATAATTAGAGAATTCGTTAGAGTTTCCTCCTTTATGTAGTGGGATAATGTGAGATATTTTCCAGATTTCAGGGACAATTTTCTCATTGATAGATCTGTTTATTAATAAAGAAATGGGCTAGGCAATGGCTTTAGCTCCTATTTGCAGGAATTCAGCAGGGAGATTGTCTGCTGAGGGGGTGCAAGGTTTAAGCTTTTGTAACATGGATGAGATATATGATGTGGAAATAGGAAGAAAGTGAAATGAGCAGGATGTGTTTACTGAAGAAGGAGGTAGTTTTGAGGTATCAGGGGTTCTGTGACTTGCAAGATTTTGTATAGTATTTGTGAAGAAGGTGTTAAAGGCATTAGCTGTTTGTCTAGGGTTGTCAGGGTTTGAGTCTTGTGGGTTGGGTGTAATAGATTTGCCTGGGGATAGAAGATTATTGATGGAGGACCAGAATTTTTTTGGTGCCTTATTGGATGTTTGTTGTAGATGCAGGTAGTAGTTCTTTTTATCTAATAGTATGGATTTTTTTGTGCTGTTTCTACATTCTCCGAAAGTTTGATGGTCAGTTTGGTTTTTGGTACTACGCCATTTAGTCCAGGCTTTGTTTCTATTAATACATTTTTGACTAGTATTGTTGCTTAGCCAGGGTGCTGGTTTGGTTTTGGTTCTAATAGTGCGAGTTTGTGCATGCTGATCTAGGATAGATAAGAATGTGGAGTTGAAGTATTCAACTGCATCATTGAGAGGCAGTGATTTTAGAGGGGACCAGTCACATTGCTTTAGTTCTGTTAGAAAAGGTTCGGAGTTAAAATGCTTTTTTGAATGTAGTGTTTGGAAAGTGGTTGGAAAATTTATGTTGGTTCTTTTTCTAATTATATAAGTTAATGTGTGATCGCTTAGGTCGTCTGGTAGGGTGCTGGAGTTATAGATTTGTTGGGGAGTGTTAGTTAGTATCCAGTCTAGGGTGCTATTAATATTATTGATTTTATTAGTTCTGGTGGGGCTTGATATAAGTTGAGAGAAGCCATGAAGGTTAATGTGGGAGGTGGGGTTTGAGTTGTTACAAAAGTTCCAATCAATGTTTAGGTCACCTAGGATTATTGTTTCTTGTGGAACATTAGAAGAGAGCCAACTAAGGATGGACTCAAGAGTGTTAATGTTATTTCCTGGGGGAAGATATATACAAATTATGTAAATAGATTTATTTTTGTTGAGCTGGAGTTTAGAACATATTACTTTGGCATTATTGTCTATAGGGAGGTTTAGGTTTATAGTGATGATTTGTAGCTGTGATTTATGTAGAATTGCAACACCTCCTCCCTTTTTTTGTTGAGCGGTCCAATCTTAAGATATTATATCCTGGTGGGATGATTTCATTGTCTTTAGTGGAAGGTTTAAGCCATGTTTCTGATAGGCATAGGATATTGAATTGGTTAACATCAAGGAGTGCATGGAGTTGAGCAATTTTGTTACAGATACTACGTATATTCAGATGAGCTATGGTCAGTGAATTGGTAGATAGGGTTGGAGGTATGTGTTTAGTTTGGTCATGGTTGTTGGATTGTATGGTCTGGGTGTTCTGTGGGCCAGGGTTTGGATGAATGTCTCCTTCTAAAAGTGAGTGAGGGAGTGGATGTTGTTTGGTTTGGAGAACTGAACAAAAGTAGTTGGTAAATATTCTAGTTTTATGGGTATAGGATTTTATATGAGATATTCTGTGAAATTTAGCAAGAAGGTAGTTGGTTTTATAAGTGGGATTTTTGAAGGTCACAGCCAATGCTGTTATAGGTGAAGAGGTTTGAGAGGAGGGAATTGTTAAGGTAGAGTATATGGGTAGTTCATAGGAGGTTAAGATATAGGAAACAGAGAGAGGCATTAACAGTGATAGTATCAGTAGTATTTGGAGTTGAGAAGAGTTCAG
This sequence comes from Protopterus annectens, assembly GCF_019279795.1. Taxonomy (NCBI): domain Eukaryota; kingdom Metazoa; phylum Chordata; order Ceratodontiformes; family Protopteridae; genus Protopterus; species Protopterus annectens. The sequence goes on along the minus strand of NC_056747.1, from coordinate 443,671,633 downwards.
TGTTATCTGAATGGTTAGGAAGAGAGGGTAAGAGATGAAGTGAGAAGTAATAGTAAGTGTAGAATGAGTTGGAGAAGGAGGAGAGTTATGCAATAGGTGGGTGTATATTGTAAGGGGGAAGTGATGTAGTAGTTAGGGTGTGTCTGATTGGTATGATTTGGATAGGGGTGTGGTTACTAGAGGTATAAAGGAAGGACTACTGGGGTGGGTGGGAATTGGGGGTAGGGTAGGGGAGCAGAGTGAGCCCGTAGGGCTAACGGAGCGGGATGAGACAAGAGAGCGGAAAATGTGGTGGAAGACAATCAGTGAAGTGAGAGAAACAGCAGGTAAGTCAGAAGGTGGGATAAGGAGAGACAATGTACAGAGTTTAGCAGGAAGAAGGAAAGGAAAATAGAGTAGTAGACACTGACAAAGGAATCCTTAGGGCAAGGAGCACTGGTGGAAAGGTAATACAGGAAACTGAGAACAGAGTAAAAGGGGTATGGTTGCAGAAATAGGGTGGGAAAATTATAGAGCAGAAAGCTAGTATTTTAGAGATCTACTTCTAGAGGCACCACCTAGTGGCCACTCATTATAGAGCAATGAGAGTGCTTCACTGGATTAGTGGACTAAGGGGGGGGAGTGAGTGAATCCATTTCAGAGTGGGGTAATAGTATGGTAGGAAGACATTGAAAGATAGGAATGGGAGGTTAGGCTGCTGGCTAGTCTGCCTAATTAGTTAGTCTAACCTAGCAATTATAACATTTATATTTCTGTAATTTCTTTGTATCAATATCTATACATACATGCAATGCCTTTTTGAAGGTAAAGTGTTACATTTTCTGGGAGATGTGAGGTAATGTCTTTTTGATGCCCTAATGTTCAGAGGCGTCCAGAAAGGAAAAACAGGTAATTGTTGCAGGGACAAACTGGAACACAGTGCTGGTAATAAATATAGAGAGAAAATGTAGTAAGGATTAGAGTTACAATTGAGAGAGAAGGTAAAAAGTTATGCAGGCACAGTTTAGTTATAATAACATCTTCAGCAACAGTGCTTAGAGTTACAAACAAACTTATATAAATCAGGTTACTGCATGAGACTAGTTAGTATCCAGAGCTGTACTCACTTGCAACAGTCATCAATAGTGTAAAAAAGACAATTACAGATCTTGAAACATTAATTAGCCACACTTAGCAATGCTTACAGGCTTCTAAGACTTGAGAAATATACAGTTCTACTCTATTATAGTTACATTTGGTATCACAGCAAATAACAAAATGTTTAGAAATTGCAGATTTCTATAGTTCTTTTTTTTTTGCCTGCAACTAGTATGCATGAGGGGAAGGACTCAGTTTATCTAGAGAGGTAAATTACAATGGAGAGGAGTTGTACTAAATTTTAAATAAGAAAGCCTTTTGTGCTATAGCATTACGAGTTATAGTAGGAACAGAATTTTCAATCCTCCTAAACTTTACAGAGGATAGAACTATTACCTTGCTAGAAAGACATAGGGCAGTTGATATTATTTACTGGTTTGACGGTAAGATTACAATTCGTTTCTGTGCCTGAACACGCCTGTTCCACGGCACAGATGCAATAATTAGTGTCAGTTATTTAGAATTATAGTGGCTGGTTTACTATGGGGCAGAATGTCAGGAGAGATTATTTGAGGTCTTTCAAGTAATCTAGGCATGGGAGGGTAGCTGTGTATAGTTAGTTAAATTAGGTAAACGTCAGAGGATGTAGCGATCTTACCTATAACATGCTACAGAAAGCCCAGTATTAATGAACTTGGTCAAAATACCTCTGAAATACCTCTGAAAGTATTACCAGATTTAGTGGAAGAGATAGAAGATAGGTTAGGATCGGAGGTCATTTCTGAATAAAGACAATGGCTGTAATGTACAAGCGATTTGAGCTGGTTCCTATCATGAAACCGGGTATTTAATGTTAGGTGTGGGCCATTACATTCCACCATGTAATACTAAGCAACGGTTAAAGACTATGAAAGAAGAGAAAGGTGAAACTCCACTCTCTTTCGATGGTATAGGCCTGACTAGGTTGAATTAATTTGTAGAATAATTGGTATAGTGAGCCTTATACATAGAAAAAGGCGATCGCGGAAGATGGTAACAATGGACTAACAGCAGTAGTACGCAATTCAGGTAGCATTGCACGTGGCCAATGCTAAAGCAAAGTAAAGGTTAACAGGGAGGGCTCGACTCATCTGTAAACACCAGGGAACAGTACCTAAGAGCTGAGAACTACTTTTAGCATCCTATTTTGCAGCACTACTCATTAAGTGGCTACTTTACATTACTTCATTAAAAATAAACACAGTCTGCAAGATATTTAAGCAGTAATTTCAAAGGGCGCTTTTTATAGGCAGCGTACATAAATGCTCTGTTAGCACTACCAAAGAACATCCTTAAGCAGCCTAATTGTGTGGAATACGCATTATCTATCTACATATGCAGTAAACTTATAATAGATTAGCACAGATTATGAAATCTTGTAGAAGCAATTTAAATGAACATACAATGCAAGCAGCATGCACAACGCTCTGTTAGCATTGGCGTCTAGCAAAACCTAGCAACTAGCAATTCTTAAGCAATAACACACTACAGCAGTTACAGTAAGCACTGAAAAGCAAATATTTAGGCAGACAAACTTAGTTTCTCTTACTGTTCTAGCACAGGAGCAGGACACACAGCAGCCATGTGAGGGGTAAGAGAAGAAAGATGGCGGCACCAAGGATCGGGATATATTTATAAGGTGAGCTGGGGCTATGGGCAAGGGGAGAGGGGAAAAGGATAAAAGGAGATATGGAACTGGAGTCGCGATATTAAGCAGAAGGAGGGCAGTTGGGAGGTAGCAGAACTAATGCTACGAAGGAGCTTAGTGATGTATGTTAGTAGGGAACATCGGGAAAGGTAGTATAACTTATGAGATGTGGAGGAATAGAAACCTGGGAGAACAAATGGCTGTAGTCGAAATAAAAATAAGCTAGATAAGGGTAGGATCAGGAGTATAGAGGGAGGTAGTAAGGAAGAAAGATAGCTATGAGGAAGGACTCAGGGTAGCAGAGGCAAGAGAGTGGAAAATGTGGTGGAAGACAATCAGTGAAGTGAGAGAAACAGCAGGTAAGTCAGAAGGTGGGATAAGGAGAAACAATGTGCAGAGTTTATCAGGAAGAAGGAAAGGAAGATAGAGTAGTAGACACTGACAAAGGAATCCTTAGGGCAAGGAGCACTGGTGGAAAGGTAATACAGGAAACTGAGAACAGAGTAAAAGGGGTACGGTTGCAGAAATAAGGTGGGAAAATTGCAGAGCAGAAAGCTAGTATTTTAGAGATATACTTCTAGAGGCACCACCTAGTGGCCACTCCTTATAGAGCAATGAGAGTGCTTCACTGGATTAGTGGACTAAGGGGGGAGAGTGTCCAGTGGTTAGACACTCACAGCCACCTCCACACAAGCTCTGACTGACAAACACACACCTACCATGCTTTGGAATAGAACTCCTACTAACTTGCTTATCACACTACAGCATTATGCAGTTATAGCATGTGCTATAGAGATTACTGGGTTACTCCATCCCCAAAGGTGTATTTCACAAGGAATGACATCAGCAAGTTTACCAAAGTAGGGCATTTCAAATTTCCTGCAAGTGAGTAGCCCAAAATGCATTGCTCACAAAACAGACAGTGAAACACACACAACTGACATGTGTGGGTATAGAACCCATGACCAAAATCTATATCACATTACTGCATGAAGATATTATAAGACACACCACGAGGATTATTAGAGAACTCATTCCCCAGAGGTGTATTTGACAAGGAATGACATCAGCAGGATTACCAAAGAAGGGCATTGTAAATGTCCTGCGAGTGAGTAGGCTATAATGCATTGCTCCCTACACAGACATTGAAACACACACAAAACATACATAACTGCAATGGTTGTGGATGGAACCCTACCAGAGTTCTAAATCACACTCCAGCAGTATGCAGTTACCCGACGCACTACAGAGATTACTGGGTTGCAGCAGTCCCAGAGGTGTATTCCAAGGTAGGTGACATCAGCATCCTTGCCAAAGCTGAGTATGTGAATTGTAAGGAGTGTGCGTACTCTAAAAAGCATTGTTCCCTTTTCAGGCGAACACACGCACAGTTGGCAAGGCTGGGATTAGAACATCTACCAAACTAGCTTATTACACTATAACATTACGCAGTTACAGGACGCACTACCAAGATTACTGGGTTGCACCAATCCCAGAAGTGTATTTCTAGGTGGGTGACATCAGCATCCTTGCCAGAGATGAGTACGTGAATTGTAAGGAGTGTGTGTACTCTAAAAATCATTGCTCCCTTCTCAGGCAAACACACACAGTTGGCAAGCCCGAGATTAGGACACCTACCAAACTAATTTATTACACTACAGCATTACACAGTTACAGGACATGCTACAGAGATTACTTGGTTACAGCAGTCCCAGAGGTGTATTTCTAGGTGGGTGACATCAGCATCCTTGCCAAAGTTGAATATATGAATTGTAAGGAGTGTGCAATACTCTGAAAAGCATTGCTCCCTTCTCAGGCAGACAGACACACACACACACACACACACACACAGCTGGCAAGTCTGGGCTAGAACATCTACCAAACTAGTTTATCACACTAATGCATGACACAGTTACAGGACATGTTACAGAGGTTACTGGGCTACAGAAGTCCCAGAGGTGCATTTCTAGGTAGGTGACATCAGCAGGATTGCCAAAGAATGGCATTTCAACTGTACTGAGAGTTATACATGTCTTTTAACTGTGTGTATCCACTGCTTACTGTCACGAAAACACATGTACACCCACTTAAAAGTGTCTTATTCAGTCCTAAATTAAATTAGCACCAACCCTTGCAGGTCTTGAGCCCTGGATCAGGCACATGAAGGTCACTGGACGTACCACTAAGCCATCTGGGTCACACACATGTTTCATGGTTTTTATAATACACATTTTACTACAGGTATTCCACAGTACTGAAAACAAATGGGACAATCACTTTGTGTACATATGTACAGTACCCTTGAATGTACTGCACTGTGTGAAACAACATAGACAAGTCTACATATCTACAACTGTTATAACTAAATACTACATACATATATGCACTTACGGGATGTGTACACACACACACACACACACACACACACACACACACATATATATATATATATATATATATATATATATATATATATATATATATACACAGACACAGCTATATCCATATATATAAACATGTCTGAACCCCCTTTGTGATACAGAAAGGTTTCAAAGGAATTGATGTGTACACAAAACAGAGGCAACTCTTGTATTATAACATTTAAATCTTAACCAGTTCACCAGAGAAGGGATGGTTGTTGTGTATGTGGAGTTTGGGTTAGAGAATGATGGCTAAGAAAATATACCCCAGGGATTGTGGAGTTTGAGTGGATGAATGATGGGTATGGAAATACACCCCGGGGACCATTTCTGCTCGACAGTGGCACAGGAAAATAACATATCCAACAGGAGTCATTCTTGAATGTCTATTCCTTTCTATTCCCAACTATGTAATAAATTGTAGACTCCACTCACCAGAGATGACTACCATGGTGTGCAGCATGTTAAAAGACATAACACATGTGTATGCCTGGCTACAGGGTAGTCACACACACACAAACACACACTTGCCAGTACTGTGCTTACAAGTCATGCCTATGTAAAGGTAACTAGTAGAGAGGCATGCAGTTGGGGTATGTGCTACAGAGCCCATACAATTACACTTAATATGATTCTGCTTCTGAGCTGGGTGACATCACAGGACTGATTACTCTCAGTGGGGAGGGGGAAGGGTGGTTTAGCAGATGACAAGGATAAAGGCTAGTGCAAAAGGTGGTTTCTCTTTGGAAAGCAGTAAAACCCACTGTCATGACGCAGACACAAATACACAACCACACTCAGCCATTTGCTGATGCACACACTCAGATATTTGCTGACAGACACACACAGTTGCCAGTGGTGGAATCAGAACTCCTGCCTATCTACAGATCACTATTATAGTAGTGCAGAGTTACAAGACACGCCACAAAGATTATACATTTCAAGGTAGTCAGAATGCCCTTCTAAGATTGAGAACATCAACAGGGATACTGACAGTTAAGATGTACATAGCTGTAAACCTGTGTGTTTAAAGTAGGAGTCCATTACAACCTGTATTCAGAAACAAGCCACATCATCTGCAGGTAAGACATAGGTAGGCCTGAGAGGTATAGTTGTAGCACAACAAACTCTGAACTGGAATATGCCCATCTGTGGAATGGGCAACTACTATCACTATACAGGGTTACAGTGGTCATGCTCATACACATAGAATCACAGGACTTGTTTGGATGCACTGACTCAAATTACACAAGGTGGCAGTGGGTACAATCCTACACTTATTAGCACAGGGCTGTTTAGGATGCACTCTGATTCTAACCACAGAAGGCCACAGTGTGCATGCTCATACACTTAGGTGTACAGAACACGTTGTAATGGACTCTTATTGTAAACACACAGGTTTACAGCTGTGTACATCTTAACTGTCAGTATATATGCACATCATACAGGTTTGCTACCAGATACCTGTATGTGGCCCGTAAATTATATATCTGTGTCTGTGCTGTGTGATATTCATGCATACATGTACATGAAGTACTGCCATATATATGTGAAGTATACACAACCATGAATGTGTGGAAGTGACAGACAATTGGTCAACTGGGACACACAGGTGAATGCAAAGTACAGCATGTGTCACACACATTGTTGCCCTGAAAGGTATACATTGATATCAGGTTGTGGACAGTGGCATTATACTTGGAACAGTGGCATGTGCAAGCATAATATGTGAGCTCCATTGTCTAATGGTACTGAGGTGCAGGTATCAAGATGATCTCTCCCGGCTGTGTTAGTAGTTGTCATTATTAGCAGGACCGCTCCACTAAGTATATCTGACATTGGTCATCTACACAACGTCTGCTGCTGTCCGTCACCATAGATGTAGCATTTGATAACAAGCACAATGCTGCCACTTGCAGTGATGTCATGGTACGAATGGCAACTGCTTGACCAAAACAATGAGCCAATGTCCTGCTGTAATTATGAGGTTGTCCAGTGTCTGCCATTCCGGGATAACATGACTAAAAGAAGACAAGCCTTTGTCACAGATCACATGCATCCATGATTCAATTGAGTGTGGATAATACCTAGGTCACATTTACCTATATAGTGCCATTCCAAGGTAAATGTCCTAAACACAGAAGTAACTCCCTGACACCTACAAGACAATTGCATTGGATTCTTATGCTAACCAATGCTAGATATGTGGCTTTCATAATCCATTTGCTCAATGTAGTACCTACAATGGGAAATACTGACATCTGTGCAGTGTGGAACACCTGGCTGAAGGCCTTTTAGTGCACAATAGTACTACCACCATATAACTCAGATCCAGACATGTGGGCCATAACACTGGTATGGACCACTCCAGGTGATGGTGTCCACATATTCATAAAGGCTACTAACAAGTAAAGACCACTACTCCAACATAATGCATCACAGATGAGTCAGGCACAGGTGACAGTGGCAAAAGCTGTAATCTAGGTTGTATCCTCATATACATTCACCACCATGTCCTCAGACTACCAACACACATCCATAAATGTGGTATGAAATAGTACGGCACAACACCAAAGAACCTTCGACTGGTGGACTGTACCTAGCCCTACATCAACTATGCAAAGTACCCATGTACTGACACAGTTGCATAATGTGTTATGCAATGCAATAATACCACTGTTTTTAACCAGGTCAGTTGTACACATACCAGGGTTCCTTGGATGTTGTCAGCATTAACACAGTTGACTGTTGCTGTAAACCAGTAAACTACACCCTCATGGTTGGATATGACCTAGATGTACCTGCCCTGGATATGTACATCCCGCACTCATACAAGATACATGAAAATACCATAGCTGTTGTTGTCCTTTATACATACAGGTGGCTACAGTCATTACACACATGCACATGGAAGATAGGTCCATGGCTGCTGAATGCTAACAGTACATAAGGTTTGATATCTATGTTGACAGAGGTAATATTCCCTCTCTACTGGTCACCCATGACACCTATCATATCATACAACAACCCATGTGGCATGTATGTCATTAGACATGTCCACCAAATGCAATACCTACAAACATACCCAAATAACAGGATCATACACACATGGCCTGTACTTACAGACTCAGGGAAATGCAGCTATGCTCTGTATGTTCCTGAGTAGTTACAGGTGATATGTCCATGACATGTACAGCCATGTGTGACCCACAGCTCCTACATATACCCCATGTCAACAATTACAAGCCATGCATGCTGTGTGCTGTCTGGACATTAACCTTATTACCACAATAGCCAGAACGTGCTGGGGTGAGATGTTTACAAGCCACAGACCTCACACATGCTTGAATAAGTGTAATGCCTAGCTCAAACAGAGCACGTTGCTGGTACTCATCCAGTAATCATGAGGTGTGTGTGGCAAATATGATGTGTGTGTGGCAAATATGATGTGCTCACTGTTGACCATTACAGTGTCCTGGCTTCACAGTGGAACTGTCAACTAAAAGTTTGTGGGATCATGACGTAGAATATTGATGTGTGTGTGTGTGTGTGTGTGTGTGTGTTTGCTGATATGTGCTGTTGGCATAAATGGACACTTAGCTACTCAGTGAAGGTGGCTGTGTGTCCTACCAGTACATGAATACAACATCCATTAAGGTGTAATGCTCAACTAGGTTTCACACATGGTGTGGGGAAGGTGTGGAATGTATCCTCATGACCTGCTAGTCCACTTACTGATGGAGACTGCATATGTGTACATGTATTGATAGTTTCGAATAGTATTGAAAGTTTATGTTTCATAATTAAACATAAACTTACCTGTACAGACCTTCCCATATATAGACTTGTTAGAAACAAGAAGAAATTTGTCCCTGCACAATTCCTAGCAGAACTTAAATCCTGTAACTGGTCCATACTAAAAATTCTACCCCTAGATGAGAGTGTGACATACTTTAATGACACATTCCTAAAAATACTGGACACTCATGCACCTAACCGACTAATCAGACCTAAAGTACGGGTAGCACCTTGGCTATCTAGAGAAACCAAATCAAAAATCAAACTTAGAGATCAGGCCTGGGACAAATGGCGAGCTACTAAAGGACCTCTAGATTGCATTATATTTCAGCAGCTCAGAAACGCAACGAAAACAGACACCACCCGGGACAAAAAGAACTACTTCTGTCACCTCCAAGATAAACACCAGAACAATCCTAAGAAGTTCTGGGCAGGTTTCAATAGTCTCCTCCACTTTGGGAAATCAACTACCCCTACCCCTGAGAAACTTATTGGTAAAAACCCTGAAGATGTTGCCAATACTTTTAATTCCTTCTTCACCGAGACCATCCAGTCCCTAGCCAGTCAGCTAACCTCTTCCTCCTCCTCATCATCTATTGCTACGAGCAAATCTTTTCCCTCCTTTAACTTACAACCAATATCTACCTCCTACATTAGAACCTTATTGAAGAAACTGAAACCAACCACCCTCTCGGCTGATCGTCTCCCAGTGGAATACCTACAAATAGCGTCAGACGTCATAGCCCATCCCATCTCAATCTTGATAAACCAAACTATAACTGAGGCCACCATCCCCTCCATTTGGAAAATATCATACATCATTCCACTTCATAAAGGTGGCTCCTCCACGGAAACATCCAACTATAGACCTATAGCAATATTGTCTCCATTAGCTAAAATCATGGAAAGATGTGTCCACAAGCAACTCTTACACCATCTCACCCTAACCAATCTTTTGTCCAAAGCGCAACATGGCTTTCAACCCAATCATAGTACAACTACTGCTCTCCTTTCCTTTGTTGACTCAGTCAATGGTAACCGTAACAATAAAAAATCTCCTCTGCTCTCTTTCTTGATTTGTCAAAGGCCTTCGACATGGTCAATCACCAGCTATTGCTCCACACCCTTGAATCCCTACACCTCGATAACCCAGCCCTTAGATGGTTCAAGGCTTACCTTTCTGGTAGACAACAAGCTGTCCAGTGGTAAAACAAGCTATATCAACTGCTACCCAACACCATAGGAGTTCCCCAGGGCTCCATACTTGGCCCCCTTCTTTACTCCATATTCATAAATGATCTCCACTCAGTCATCCCCAAGGCCACCTGCATCCAATATGCAGATGACTCTACCCTGATCTGCTCTGATGCTTCGCTCGATGATCTCCAAACAGCCACCCAACACTGCTTTTCTACGGTAGAAAAATGTCTCTCCGAATGGAAACTAATCTTAAACCCAGCTAAAACTAAGCTACTAATATTCTTCCCCACCTTAGCTGCCCCGTTAGAGCAACACCCTCCACATTCTAACAATATGGCCTTTTATGTTCAATCCATTAATGGTACCATCATTGAGCCTGTCACTAACATCAAACTACTTGGTGTCACTATTGACCACAAGCTTAAATTTGACATGCATATTAGTCAAACCATAAAGACAGTAAATAATAAACTAGGTTCCATGTACAGAATTAAGAACTATCTAACCCCTAACACCAAACGAACCATTGCTGGTACGCATCTCCTCTCCGCCCTATTATATGCCTCTCCTATACTTTCATTCCTCAATAAAAGTGAGGTTAACAAACTCTCTGTTGCCTATAATCACATTGCTAAATTTGTAACAGGTGAATCTTATCACACTCACTACTGCCTTAACCTAAGGAAACTTGACTGGTTAGAACTCCCCAATCTTCTCAAACTTCACCAACTCACTGAAGCATTTAAAATAATTAAGACACCAGACAACCCCCCTCACTGAGTATAATTCTGACTCCCTACTCTAATCTTACCTGCCTGCGATCTGCAAATAGCGTTCTGGTACAAACTACTAGATCTAATAACTCTGGTGGCGATGCTCTTTATGCCAATTCCATAGGAAAGATCTGGAATGCCCTTCCTAATAACCTAAGACTTATTACCTCACTTAGCCAATTCAAAAACAATCTTAAAGAGTTTTTTAAGTCACATTGGCTATGCCCATGTGCTAATCCAGACTAATCCTAAAAGTCCCCTACGCCCTACAGTCTCCTGACTAAGGGCTTCTCTCTCTTCTCTTAGTGCAAGCTATTCACAATTGGAGCTGCTCAGTTCCACCAAATCCTTCATCTCTGCTCTTTCACAGGATTCAGACTCCTCTTGGTCTGCCTGCCCCAAAAAGGCCTAGGGTATTACTGTGGAATGTAGTTACTTCTTAGGTTATAATCATTACCTCTATATCTCTAAATATTTCAACTGTATCGATTCTCACATATCTTCTCTTGTGATTATTCTGTATGTATACCTATGTTTTTATGGAGGTGTTCTCTGCTTGACCTTGATTGAAAATGTTATTGTATTACCAAATTTATATGTATGTAAATTTATGTTTAATATGGAGCTTTTCTCCCCGGGTCTCCACTGAAAATGGATATTATCCAGTCGGACTAACCCGGTCAACAAATGTAAAATAAAATAAATAAATAAATAAATAATTGATGTGTGTTTACATTCCTTGCGTATGCAGTGGCTGATGTTTGAAGGTGACTGTTGTCTTAGTACATCATGCAATTGCAATGCAGCCTCAATATTGCCAACTGTATATGGTGATATGCTCAAAGTACAGTAAGCTGCACTTTAGGTATGGACAGATGTTTGGACATAACTACTAAGTGGTGGGGCTACATTGCAGATTAATGATTACTGAGAACAGCTCACAGGTATGTTACAACCATTCCTACAATAACCTGTGTAACTGCTAAGCTATGGTTTTGTTAATTGAAGGGGAAGACACACAACATAGAATGCAGTAAGGGTGACACTGAAGGCAAACCTCTTGACACCTGTAACAGTAACACCTCCCCTGTGCAAATATTGTGCATACATCAGCACAGTTGGCAAAGGAAAGAGTCAGTACACTTTGTAGCTCATGCGATAGTGCTGTAACTCTGTAATACCTATAATGAGATAGGCAGGTGTTTGATTCACAGTACTGGCATGTGTGGGTGGGTGGGTGTCCATGTATGTCACGTATGGTGGGGAATACATCCCAAATGTTTTCACTCTCCTGTACACTGTTGTAGACATCTGTACAGAGTTAAGTGTAGAAAGCAAGACATAGGCAGGAGTTTGAATATCACACATGTCAAGTGTCTGTATGTGTGTGACATAGGTGTATATCTTTGTGAATGCCACAGTGTGTGTGTGTGTGTGTGTGTGTGTGTGTGTGTGTGTGTGTGTGTGTGTGTGTGTGTGTGTGTGTGTGTGTGTATGTGTGTGTATGTATGGCTGTGGCTGTCTGGTCCCTGGAGTGAGGCTGTATTTTACCATAGTGAAATGATAAGACCCCATCCCCCATCCACTCAATGCAATCTAGTAGCCCTGTTGATGTCATCAATCTTAGAAGGGCATTCTAACCGCCTGCAAACATGTACGCTCTGTGGTGAGGCTTGTTGTTACACTGCCTACTGATGAACCCCTCCTCTCCACATACACTCACTGCATTCTAGTATCCCTGTTGATGTCCTCGATCTTAGGCCATTCTGACTACCTGTACATGTGTAATCTCTGTGGCGCATCCTGTAATTGCGTAGTACTTTAATGATGATTTGCTCATAGGCAAGCGTTCTCATCCCAACAGTGGCAACTGTGTGTGTCAGAGTGTATGTTACTATGTCTGCGAATTCCTGAGTGTGTGGGTGTGTTACTGTGTCTGTGAATCCTTGGGTGTGTATGTGTGTTTGAATCCTGTCATGGGAGTGGGTATTACTGCTTCCCAACTAGAAACCACCTTTACTCTTGTCATGTACTAAACTACTCTTTTACCTCCTCCCCACTCCAGGTAACTATACCAGTGGTGTAGCTTATTACACAGCTATCATGTTCTTGGATCATTAGATCAGTAAACATGCTTGAAACTTGGAAGATTATAACTGTGATGTGGAAGCTACAAAGTGCTTGCAGGTATTGACATACAGACCTGTGAGTAGTCTACATTTACATATGGGACAATAACCGCAAACACTGACATCCCCCGGCACATGCAATTACACCTGAAAGAGGAAGGCAGAACATCAAGTTCAACATGCAGTTACTGTTGTTAGACATGATACATACTGTCAAAAGTACAAAATGCATTCTAAAACTGTAGTACATGGTATGTCTGCTGCCTGTCAACACTACTTAACAATGGTAATCTACAATTGTCTTCCTCGTATGTTCACCCTGTGCATCAGACCATATAACCATGTCTCTGCACCGATGGTGTGGATGACAGGGATGCGGCACATGCATCATCATGTGATGATGCCTGTGTATATGATGATGCGGCACAGACATCATCATATGCACAGGTTGATAATGTTTGCCAGAGGCCTAGGCTGCACCATTGGATGACATCATGTGTGGGTTAGGGCCTTTAATCTCATTGGGCGTGTGCGGATATTATGCGTATGTTTGTTGAGGTGCCCTACATTTGTTACTGGTGTGTGTGTGTGCATGTATGCATACAGGTCTGGCATGTGGCTGGTGTACACGGGGGTATTATTGACAGCTGCAGACTGTACAGGGCAGGTTTTACAGTTCACGGTGTCCGGCCATGGCCATGTGACCTACTCCTGCCAGGGGTTGCACGGGCACTACCAGGCAGAGGTCCAGATTGGGTACTGTCTGATGACACATGCCCACTGGAACCATGTCCATGCTGGGACCATCCAGGACCACGTGCACGTAGCTTGCTGTGTCCTGGTGTGGACAGCACCAGCTGCACTGCTGCTGCTACTGCCACGATGGGAGTGGGCATGTGATATAGCATGTTCATGTAGACCTTCAACAGGTGATGTAGCTGGCCTACATCCACATGCTCGACACGTCACTCCCACCAGATGTTCCAGCACAGACATTAAACACTCGATGATTGACATGCCACTGTCAAGGACTCCCACCATGTTACGCAATTGCCTATCCAAAACATCTGCAAGATGATGTTGAGTATTTGCATTTGCCTGGATGTTGTCAGTTAAAGAATGGAAAGCAGCCCTCTGAAGCCCCAGACCTTCTCTGTTGTGCCATTCTGCATGTGCCTGTGCCTCCATTACAGCCTGAAACATGCGTCTGGTGACACCAGCTGATGTGCTATGTCTTGCAGGGTCATGTTGGCCAGAAGTCCTCCTACGAGCAGCCCTGGGCACATGCCTGTGTAGGACATCACCCATCAGTTGGCTGAGATCATGGTGTGCAGGCACACCTTCCATAGTCTCCACACATTCCTGTTCCATGCTACCACCTGACAACTGTCCTTCCTCTATGGCCACTGGTGATTGAGTATGTGTAGTCATGAGAACTGTGTGTGGGGATGAGGGGGATACTGGTGGAATGGCAACCAATGGCACAGATTCAGCCCCTGAAAACCCTGCCTGTTCCTCAATCATACTCATCATCACTGCTAGAGTCTGTGGGGACACTAACATCAAGTGGACCATAGAGGGCAATGCACCTACATCAACACCTGTGAGGGGCAGACAAGAACTGTACATTGCAAGTTATACAGCACAGTACAGACACACAGATAGACACACAGACAGATGCACAGACACACAGACAGAGACACATGATATGGCACCCAATGGCATGCAACATGCATGTGATATGGCAGAAGGCAATTCAGCTTAGACAAATATAGTGGTAGTTATCATACATACCTGTGTTGCACACAACAGCATGCATGTGTTATAGCAGAAGGCATGCACCTTACACATTTATAGCAGTAGTTAGCATACATCCTTGTGTTGCACCATTTGTGTTAGTAGGTCATGCCCCAAACCTGCAACACAATGCATGCACTATGCACTGTTGCACTGCACTGCATGCAACATACCCCACATTTTAACAGACCATTGCTGACCTGTGTACATCTGCCACTGATGCTTTGTTTTGGGCTCTGCCCCTATGTGTGACGAGGACATGAGCAGAAGGGTATGTTGAGTGAATACTATGTTTGCCTGAGCCCTAGCTTGCATATCTCCCCCACAGCAGTGCATGTCTGTTCAACATTATTCTGCTTACCCCTGAACTGAGTCTACAGACAATGTGCATGTGGCTGTACACACATGTTTGACATGGCTGTCCCTACTTTGCAATGGTGCCACAGACCAGCACAGGTTAACAGTACACCAGCCTGATGTGTGGCATATGACCTTGTCAATCACATGTAGTATGACATGTCTTCTGCTGACGTGTTGAATGACATGCATACCTGTTTAACACAATGGTGTCCTTTCAAATATACAGTGAGGTAATGGTGTCCCACTGCAGGGACGTGTTATACTAACATGGACCTTCAGCTGACGCAATGTTGTCAGTGCGCCCTACAGATATACAGTGACATACTGCAGATTGAGCTGATTTGCATAGCCATTGCAGGGCATCATGTGGCTTCACTATTGCTATACAGTGTGAGTTACACACACAGTTCATAGCCATGACTGTGTTCAGATACAATACATATCTAATGTGGAATGTAACCCACATCACTGAGATGTATACACACTAAACCCAAATGTGTGACACAGGTCACTGAAGGGTATACCGATGACACACCTGCACATCTGCAACCATATTGCTGATGCCTGGCAACTATGCCCAGACATGGCTAACCTAGGGAATACTCCATGTCCCACATGCCATTTGTGTACCTCACACACATGAGAAGCAAGCATGACAGTGATGGCTGACACCAGCAAGGTGAATGTACTGTATCTGTGGCCTGATGTGGTTGCATGTGTATGTTGTGCAACACATGTATATATTTGGATACTGTATAGGTGAAAGCTTTCATGTCATGACACACTCAAGATGTTCAAGACATGGTATGTGGTGGCTTGATGTCATAACTACACAAGCTGTGCACAGGCCTGTATGATGTTTAGTGTGTCACATCTGCAATATCACCATCACACAAAGGCCATAGTTGTATTGTGTTGAGCCAATGTACAACAGGGTGTACACACATGAACATCCTTTCTACTGTGTGTGTTGTTTCATGTCTCTGGCCATCCTCTATGGCCATGTGTAATCATGCTTTGCCCAATGGTTGTGATGGGCATCTATTCCACATGTTAGTGTTGTCCCATATGACATACACCTGTAGATGTTATATGCCCCACTGAGGACAGGGTTATGCAGACAAAGGGTGGTATGTTTGGGATGAGAGATATCATGCTTTGCAGGATAGTTAACCAGTGTTGCAGTCAGCCTACAAAATGTCATGAAAATGTCAGATAGCACATGACATTGTGCAACAGTCATACCACCATACATTATGTGTACATGTGTTAAACAGCCACATGGCAGATAGCATGCAATTACTATGATCTGTGCATTATCAAGCCTGAAAAATAATAACAATCTCACCTGCAACAGGCTGCTGTCACTGCGAAATGCCAGGGTGCAATGTGCATGTTAGCACATAAGCCAGTACAATAGACTATACTATGGAGTATGCAAATATGTGCATACATAGAGTAGCAAACTATAGTATGTGGCATATCTGCATACATGACTTGCATATGATGTTACATTAAATATTGTACAGTAACACATGCAACTATATGAAATATAGTTGTGTTCTATGTGCAGTAGTGACTTACCAGGCAGCTCCCGGCTCATTGGTTGTGAGACACCCACCTCCACAATTCCAGCTAAAGCTTGTGGATGGAATACTGCAGTTGTCCCCAGCTTGGCCAGTAGCTCCTCGGAATGTGTGAGTGGGGGCTGGGTGAGTGGCCCCCCCACCTGTTGCAGCTTGTTCCATGGCAACTGCATTTGCACACTATTTTGCCTGTCTAATGAGGTCTGTGCAGTGTCAGTGCAACTGATAGATGCAATTGTGGTCACCAACATCATTTACCCTCCTGCAAAGTTCCTCCCACTGGGCATCCCGCTGCTGTGCATCCTGTGGCACATGGCTGAGGAGTGTTTCATGGTTGTCAAGGAGGTATGGAATGAGGACCTCATCCTCCAAGCTGGTGTATGGTGGGAGCCTGGCACACAGCATACCTGGAATGCATAATGATAGAGACAGGTCACAGTAACTCACAGAGAAGTACAGAAGTACAGCTGCACATACCTTCACATCACATTTATTATGATTACAAATATGTCTTTGCAAATCTGCATGACACTAACACCACTGACATGTCTAACTCACACACATTTGACACTTACTGGTAATTTGATGTTATCACCATATATGTGTGCATCAAGTGATGACATTGCTCATACTCCATGTGGATGTTTTCTTGATGTGGGCATGTCTGTTTGCCTGTACTGGTGTCTTTATCTATTAGCACATGGGTGGATATGTTCACATTAATGCAAGAGACCTTAATGCTGTGCATATGTCACATATATAGTCATACACAGCCTTAAGGGACATGACCTGTGACCCTGCAGGCATGACGACGAAAAGTTTTACATGTATGTGTTTTGCCATATACATCTACATGGCACTGTACAGCAGTATAGCATCCTGACATGTATTACCTATGTTGCACATGTGATACACATGGGACAATGGTTAGCTTGATGGTATTTGCAGGGTTGGATATCAACTATAGCATGTATGGTCATAGTGAACTAGTAGGCTATATGCCTTGGGCCATTTATGAGCCTAGGCTGAAAGGTTACCTAGCTATAGCCAACAGACAGGTAACTTTCAGTGGCCAGTTCAAGCAGTGCCACATAAGTCATCCACAGTGTTACAGATATATTTGCCATGCGGTCATCACACCATGTCTCAAAGAGGGGCAATGTGCAGTTTTGCTGGACAGGGATGCATAGTATGACAGGAGTATGTAAAGTGTATGGGACAGGAATCTGTCAGGCATGTTATGATCCTTGTACTAGAAAGGTGGATGTCCATGAAGTATGTGTTTATTTGAAATCAGGATGTGTGAATGCAGCATGTCCAACATCTCTGGGTTGGACATGGCTTTATTCAGGGCAGGCATCATGCTACATAGTGGAACTAGGGTTTGGGAAGGCCAGTGTAGGCCATCTGAACACGGCCAATAACCCTTAAATGAAATATGTGATCTATTATGGGTCACTTGAGTGTTGAGTATGGCTGAACAAAGATCTCTAAATTCATGGATAGCACCCTGTCATGATTAGGGATTCCACTTATGACTACCTGACTGGTGTGGTGAAGTGACTGTCAAAGGAAAGACTACTGTCTAGCTGCATCCCATACATACACAGTTTCCACTGATCACTGCCTAGGTGGTAGTTTATATGTACAGGGTTTTTAACATGGGAGATGTCAATGCAATTCTTAGCTGTCAGATTGTGGACATACATCACACACCACATATCTGACCCATAAAGGCCCTTCTGTATGTTGCCTGAAGCCCTCATTGAGTCAACTTTTGCTCCTAGCTCATAGTCATTTGCAAACTTCGATAGGCAGATGCCTTCTGTGTTAGACTGTGTGGTATAGATAACAAAGAGGGGGGGTATCAGAAATGAACCCTGTATTACTGTAGCTGGCACTGGTTTGATGTGCGTGTATTAGTCAGACACCTTCTGTAGTGTTGGTTCTGCCAGCAGTCCAGTTGCCAACCAATCCTGTGACATAGGAATATACACCTAGTTTACTGAGTGTATCTAAAACACAGTATGAGTTGTGGTGTTCTAAGACCTGTCAAGGTCATGATATGCTGTGTGAATCAACTTTACTGTCATCTACATCTGTACTGACTACATCAAATAAGTTGATAAAGGTTCATGGCCTTACAGACCAGACTCAGCAGGGTAGTAGTGCACTATTTCCCAATTTCAGTGGTGACACCCCCTTTGTGGGGTGTGATAATTGTTGTTGTGCACCATTCAGTGTGCACACAGCCTGACATGAAGCTATAATTGAATATGATGTGTATGTGGAGAGCAAATTGCTCTGACATTTGTGTAAAATAGACCCTGGGATGTTGACACATCCCATGCAAGCTGTATGTATGGCTTTAGAGAGTGCAGCTTGTACCTGCATAGTTGTTATTACAGGGGCTCTGCAGTGTACATGGATATATAAATATGTGTACTTGTTGGGGGGGAGGTGAGAGTGGGTTTAGGTTATCCAAGACCCTATCTAGATGAACAAGTCCTATTTCTGTAGGTGCAGTACTTCTCATGCCATAGTGCTGTGAAGCACAGCAGGTCTTCTTGTTGCCATTATGATTCATGACACAGCTATAGAATGCTCTATGGTTGGCCTCATAATATGTGGCTGATTAGTTTCACAGTAGCTTTGTGTGGTTTTATATGGTGTATCTGCATCTTACTGAGGCTGACCAGGGATCACCTCCACTCATGTGTGTTCACTCTTGCAACAGTTACTACCTTCTGTGGTACAGTTTAAGGCAGGGTGCCACCTGTTTGCCTTCCTGTTTGTGTTTGGTTGAATCTTGGTTCTGTTTCAATGACACAATCACTGCACTTATGTGAGTACTTAAAGTGCATTTGTGTAGGATTCAGCATTTGCA
Source organism: Protopterus annectens (assembly GCF_019279795.1). NCBI lineage: Eukaryota > Metazoa > Chordata > Ceratodontiformes > Protopteridae > Protopterus > Protopterus annectens. Next base: position 443,651,919 of record NC_056747.1, on the reverse strand, counting down.
CATGCATTGACCGTCTGCATGGGTGCCATGACAGTCACCGCTTTTCTCTTAAAAAGCATAACATTGGCTTTGGAGACTGACTATGCGTAGCATACTGTTAGCCATGTTTGCATGACTATGGTGATCCAGGTCACTGGGGTCAATGAAATCCAACATGCATTGAACACAGGTTTTGGTACATGATGAGTCTTCCCTGTTCATAATCGGATAGTGGAGAGTAGCCATTATTATGGTTTTCTGTCTCAAACATAATATTCCCCATTGCAGCACAATATGACAGTTGGGAATTCTGAGGCATGGTGGGTGATCTGTCACAAGGTGCAAATTGGATTCCACTTTGGCACAGCATAATGCATCTGAAGTTATGCAAGTGCAACTAGCGTGGGGGTGTACATATCCTTCAGGAATATGGACACACCTGTGGCCTGTGTGTTCCAATAAAGGATAATTGCCAAGAGGTGAGGTATGTGCTATAACATGGTCATACAGGGGTGCTCTCTGGAGCATTGAATCATATCACAGTCACTGCACAGATATGTTCTCCATGTTAAGGACTGACGTAAGTGAGTCCATATTGAGTTTCTGAAATGTATCATTGAGCAAGACCCGCAGTTTATTGCTTGGCTGTCCCTGTTACAGCAATGGACTTTCACTTGAACTTTGCATGAATAATGCATTAGCCAGTATCCAGATTCCTAGGGGTGACAGGTGCAGGCCCTGTCTGGCAAAGCATCATGGTCTGTAAACCATGTTATCCCAGGCAGAGAGATGCTGGATACCCTTTGAATTACACCAGTATATTAGACAATTGTGGAATGCAATCCTTTTGTCCCTGTACTGCAGTATCATTCTGGCCAGTGGCAGAATGCTACCCAGGCCTTGGGACATACCTGCATGGGCTACAAGACTTGACAGTTCCTACATGTATTTCCATGCAGTCCAGGCTACTGCATCACAGGTCCTGCACAACAACATGGAATATGCCAGAGCCATGTGTATAGTTCAAAAGGTAGTCTGAGTGTACGGGTATGTGGCTAATCATGGCAGACAGGCAGCTGACAGTATGTTTGCCCTTGCATAGCTTGGTGTGTAGCATAGTGCTAGAGTTTGTGTTCACAAATGAGTACTGTCGGGCATGTTTCTGGCTACGTGTTCTGAGGGGTGGCACAATTTGGCAAACTATGTCATACAGTTTGTGTATTATGTTGTCTGTCTATTCCAGCTTGGGAGGTCTCTTGCTTGGCCAGATACTTAGAAGCCTCTGTGAATGTGTGTGATTTCTTGTGGTATGTGTGGGTGTCCTTACTGTGTTCTGGTAAGGGTATGTGTTGGTTGTGGTGATGAGATGCATGTGTTAACCTACACCTCATGACTGTCCAGTCCAGTCATGGCTGTGGACTGAACTGCCTTCCAGCCTACCCCTGTAGCTGCATCCCGGACAATGTGTGGGGTGTGGTGTTAGGTGGGTTTGGCAGTGTACATGGCATAGAGATTACATTCCCCCCAGGATGGCCACATACACAAAGCTGACATTAATAAACACCAGTAGCTAACTAGTGGACATGCCTGTATGAGCATTCAGTACTACAAGTACCGAGTACTGTATTGAGTTTACTTATTGCTTATGAAGATGTTTTAGACAGTGATGCTTACACGTAAATATTTGTGTTATGTATGTGACTACACTGGCTATTACAGAAACATAGCAGCTACCTTTAGCAGCAATCATCATCTGAGGAGCACATCACATACTGATAGTTGATTACAGACGATGCAAGTGTCAACAGGTCTGTATCCCTTTCTGGGTATATACTGACATATCCACCAGAACCATGAGCTCTGTTGGGCACGGACACCCACTCCCCAAACAGAGTCAAGTATCAATAGACTCTGCTGCCACTATCAACATGATCAGGATATAATCAGATAGTGTATGCCATCACCTATGAAGCAGCTATTACACATGGGCAGCAGTCTCCTACATCGTACACTCCTACTGCAGACATTACACTGGAGTTAAAGATGATATGCAACTTGTTTAATTACCAGTACTGTGCACAACCTTACATATAGTATTTGCAAGCAGCTGTTGGCAATGAGAGGTTAGGCTACACAAACCTGAATGTTCAACCAGTGTGTCTCTACTCTTAATAACCACTCTATGTAGGCGTCCACATAGCCATTTGGCCAAGCCCTGTAACAAGGGTCACTACACATTTGCATAACATGTACACATGCACAGCTGTTATTGCCTGCAAATGATACTAGTGAGGTGGATATTACATGTCTTATGTGCATGGATAGTTACCTAGCTCTTCCAATTATCTTTGCTATCATGCTGCTAAACTGTCAGATGACTACAATTCATATGTTTCCTGTTATTGAGTATTGTAATTACCAATAGACATAACTAATGTTTGCATAACATAACAGAAATGCTGTGTACAATGGAATACAGATCTGCCTAGAATACTGTACATTACACAGTTATTGGCACAATGTCCCACAATGCAAATCATATTTGCACAGTAAGCCCACCTTTGACATGTTCATCTCACTAATATATCCATACATATGTCTACTGTTACAATTTATCAACATATACTATCCCCCTGTTATAGCACATACTTGTTGGACCAACCCTGACCAAGCCCATATATTTCATCCCTTGTGGTGTATGAGGAGTTTGCCTTGTGACCTACAGCAGTACACACATAGAATACTACAAGCATTACTACTGCTCAACAATACATCACCACAAAATAGCTATTTCCACTATATGCATTGATTATACTGTAATTATTACAGAACAGGTGCTACATGCACAGACATACTAAATGTTATACATACCTTCTTAGTAATTGGAGGTGTTATTGACTGGTATTTTAATCTTTTTCGGGTTGCGTTTCAATCTTCTGTTGGGCATTTTGTACTGTTCTGCAGGTATATACAGATTGTTTGAATGTGTGACAAGGCATCCTTTTATAGTTAGAGATTAGTATCATGTGCTGTTCCAAAGTAGTTGATTACATGCACATCAGCTGTGCAGCTACTCCATTAGCCAATACCATGGCAACAGTGGAGTATAACTGAGTACTCCACTTGGGCATTGTCCCTTTGCCTTACTTGTGAGGAAGACAGCCCGGAACTGTTGTCTGAAATCTATTGCAACAGCTGTATGGAGACAAACACAAACATATTGTGTGTAATGCCTAGAAGATTTGGTCTAAATGTGAGTACTGCTGTTATATTTCTGAACATTGCTACTTTTGCAGGGTTTGTCTGTACCTAATACTTCTGCATATGTTTCAGTCTAGCCAGGATGTTTGACCAGCTCAAGGCTGTATGGCTATGCATATAATGTTAGGGGGTTTACAGTATGCTCACCAGACATCTTTAGTTTGGCGTAAATGTGTATCATACTGTGCTAATAATCAATAATGGGTAACACTTCCTGGTGTAATTACTTTTCAACCCTCTGAGACAGGATTAGTTCAAACAAACCCTGTAACATAAGCAGCTCTTCCATTGTATAACAGCAACTATTTCACATAGGGCCATGTTAGTATGTCTCTGTCCAGGTATGTCAAGGTTTCAGCAGATGTTGTACAGTGGGTGAATAATTGGTTATGATATGACAGTATGTATTGTTGTAATTAGTTTGGGTGTGGGGAAGATGTTGGTGGGTGTACATAGCAGATGCAGGTGTGTAGGAACTGCTTTTATACATATTCTGTATGTGTGTGTGTTTTCTTTCCCTATGTTAACACCTATCCCTTAGTGGACTAATACTATGGTAATTGCAGGCTGATTCATTAAGGCACTGTTAAATGCTTCCTGTATAGCATGCAGGTAATGTTAGTCCTTGAATCCTTTTGGCAACACATTGGAATGAAATAAAGTTTTGCTAATTGAAAGATGTCTGTGTATTTCTGTCATGGATATTTGCAGTCATTGTAGTTGTGTTGGTGACTAACCCTATTTGGCTTATGTCCATGGAACATATTTGTAATAGTGTATTGGCATATACTCTTCATATGTTATGTTCATATTGTTTGGGGGTGGCAGAATGTGTAATTGCTATGCTCCATGTTATACTCAGATGTGAACACTTCAGATGCTGTATACACATGTATGTATATGTATGTATATATATATATATATATATATATATATATATATATATATATATATATATATATATGTGTGTGTGTGTGTGTGTGTATATTGATATAGATATATAATATATATTATTGCATACGTTTATATGTACCTTCATAAATGTGTAGATGTTTTAACCTATCTATGTATGTACATATATGTATATCTCTATATATTGACATGTATCTATGCATCTCTCTCTCTCTCTCTCTCTCTCTATATATATATATATATATATATATATATATATATATATATATATATATATATATATATATATATATATATATATATATATATATATATATGTATATATATATATATATATATATATATATATATATATATATATATACATGCACCTTTCATTGGGTACATGGCGGTTTGTCCTAGTTCCATACAATCCTCCCTTTTGTGTTTTAACTTGTCTGAATACACAACACAATAGGTGTTGGTAGATCTCAAGTAGCTTACTGGTAGGTTACTCTGAGAATGGTGTACATGTTTGTGGGGTCTAATCCTAGAAGTGGCTATTATTTTACATCTCAGAGCAGGCACTGGTAGGGAAAGTGTGATTAACGCACATTTAAGCAGTTGTAAGCAAGTTTGCACGTGGTCTGCTTGACGGTAAGCAAAGGTTACACCTGTGAATCGCTTATCCATTTAACCGTGTTTAAGTGCAGCTTACCGTCATGCAAACCCATGCCAAACCGCTTACAACTGCTTAAAACCTTAACCAACCTGCATCCAGCAGCCCTTATTCTGGCCCTCAAAATAAATTAACAGCCCTTGAACCTGGGACCATAAACACCACAGTCACTGACTTTACCAATAAGGCATCTGAGATATGTAGAAATGCTATCGTGTTTAGAATATACATTTTACTATGGGCATTCCTCACTACTGAAAACAAATGTGACAGTCAGTTGGTGTAGATATGTTTGGTACTTGTTAATGTTCATATGTTTGCAGAATTAGGTGTTGCAATGTGACCTGACAGTGTGTATTATGGATGAAGAATGGTTCTTGTTTTGTGTCCTTTTTTTATTGTCCCCGTGCTCCATGTATACCCCTCCAGTTCACTTATTGAACATCCAACCCAGACACTCCTCGATGCATAATTTCATTACCCATCATTCCTACCCCATCCCAACCTCCACATATACAACAACCATCCCTTCTATGATGAATTAAGTTAATATTAATAGTTATAATACCAGAGCTCCTTTGGATTGCTTCTGTGTCACAAAGTGTGTTCATAGATGTTTATATATATGGCTGTAGATGTAAATATATGTATATATATATATATATATATATATATATATATATATATATATATATATATATATATATATATATATATATATATATATATATATATATATATATATATATATATACACACAAAGTGACTGTCCCATTTGTGGTCAGTACTGTGGAATGCCAATAGTAAAAGGTGTAGTCTAAAGACCATGAAATATGTATACAGCTCAGATGGCTTAGTGGTAAATTCCATGACTATGGTGTGCATGGTCCAGGGTTCAAGACCTGTGATACTTTAAAAATGTTTTTTCCTCCAGAATAAGGCTCATTTAAACAGTTGTAAGCATGTTTAAAAGTGCTTGTGTGACATTAAAGCAGCAGTTAAACACGGTTAAACAACATTTAAAAACCTATAACCTGTGCGCACAAACATAGCCACATCTGCTAACTACTCAGGATATATACATTTCGGTGAAGTAACATCTCACTGTGTGCTTACATAACATTACAATCTCTGCTGACTTTACTTTCCGGCATACATGGGTTTATATGGGTGTTTCAAATGTTTATTATACTGAAGAATACTACCTAAATATGCAAGCTGTGGTTAAGGTATACTTTTTAACATGAAAAACATCTCTGACTTTATTGAGATTTGAACCACGAATGCACAGATACTATGTGAATGCTGTAACCATTACACTATTGACATTAACTTTGCTTCTGCCTGTTTCCTATTTAGATGATTTCTATGTGTAAGCTAGGCTAAGCAAAGGGCGGAGGTGCCCAAACCCACTGAGCTTCACTTACTCTTGAAATCAAAACATAACAAATGAAATGAGAGACTATAAATTAAATTCCTAACTACAATAGGCATAACCCCTCACTGACACACTTCAAGAGAAACCTTGATGTGTGAATGGGTAACAGAATATACACCCCTGGGATCATGTGTCCCAGAACCATACAGCCAGGGGAGAAGGAGCCCCTCCAGTTTTATAGCTGAAAGACCTGTTGGGAAAATTAAATGGTGTTGATTTTTTCACGTTAACATGCCCTTTTTAGATCACTAAGTACCCCTATCACCCTCTGCCACCCCAGTCTTCAACAGCTTCCGGCAACTCTGCCTGGAATCACTTCATTGGCTATGCTTGACAGAGGCTCAGTTACTTCATCAATGGTGAAAGCCAACACACTGTAGCTATGCTTCTAAATGCCCTTGGGCAGATAGCCTACTACCTATCTGTGAACATCTAAAGTGCAGGCCCTCACAGAAATAATATGTGAATAAGAAGAGCTTTCAGATCACAATATACAGTGAAAATCACCATGTAGTCAGAAACCAGTTAAGTACAGCAAGAACATAGAGAACACTGATACTTAATAATTCCAAAAGCCTATCTTGGAAGCTAGAAGACTTGTATGAGTTTAAGGCTTTCTATTGCTTATCAGTAGGTTACCTACAGGAAAGATGAGAAACAAGCACAGATGGGAAACATGCATGCAACAATACGATACCGGCTTGCATGTGTCAGCCTTAGGCTTTCGAATACTGGCCAAGGCTATTGGCGCCCCCATGCTGCCTTTTTTAGACAAGTCTCACAGGTGAATCCCACCTCCATAAACAGCACAATAGCAAAATCAGTGAGGGTTTTGCTACTCAGTGCCAGGAGTTGTAATCACAAAATGTATGCACTTACTGCACTCCTCAGTATGGACAACATCAACATCTGTGCAGTAACTGAAACCTGTTTTAAGGCTCCTGAGAGCACACCAGCACTACCAGACTACAACCCATACCACACATTTCGGCCACAGAACATGGACTGACAGACATGGAGGGGGTGTATCCATATTCATCAGGGATGCCTACACCTCTGAGATCATCCATGTGCAGCTAACATCAGCCACAACTACAATGCAAACTGTGGCCTGCTACAGATCACCCTCCATGACCCAGGACCACCACTCCACCTACCTGGAGACAGTGGAAAACATGACAGTCCTACCGAATACCCTGGTATTGGTCGATTTCAACTACCCTACCATTAACTGAGAAACTTACTTGAGTACTCACTTCCAGGCCCAGCACTTTCTGGAAATTATCACCTCAAATGCCCTGTATCAGATGGTAAACTCCCTAACCAGAGGTGGAAACATACTAGAAGTGGTAATCACCAACATGGGTGACAGGTGCACCACAGTAGAGGTAAAGCAGTCACTGGTTAGATCTGACCATGAACTATTCACTGATGATTTTCACACCCAACCATCTCCCCCACCCAAGGTAACCACAGTGAAAACCTTTCCTATAGCTAACTTCACACTACTAAAGACAGAGGTGGGAGATTTCACAGCCCCCACAGTAAGGGAAAACAATGCTCAAGATGCAGAAAGATTTACAAATGCACTCTATAAGCACCTACAAGGATGTATGGATTGTGCCATCACTGGTAAACTAAGACTCGCTCCTCCAAGACAAGGACACCAGTCTGGTGGACCCCTGCAATAAACAAGCTATATAACAGAAGTAGGACAGCAGCCCAGAAAAACAGCAAATCCCAAGAAAGGCAGACATCCGTGACCAGTATTAGTAAGAAACTTAGGTCCCTCATGAAATCATCCAAGGCTTACTTCAACAGGAAAATAGGCAAGGATTCAAAAGATAACCACAAAGCCTTCTTTAGCTATGTCAAGGATCTGAGAGGTAACACACACATTTGCACTGTGCCGGTGCAATATAGCACAAAATATACTGAACCTGCTAATATCGCCAACATCCTTGCAGATACATTCAGTGCAAACTTCACCCCCTAAAGAGCCCACAGCAATACCCGTAAAGTACAGTATCCCAGACATCAGGGACACACAGGTGGGAATAGCCCTCTCAAATGGCAAAACACAGAGTCAGTCGAGGCAGATGGTGTCCCAGACTGCATCTTCCAAACACTAGAAGATAAACTAACCCCCCACCTAATTAAGCTTTTCACTATCAGCCTCTACACAGGCTACATGCCCATACAATGGCACATAGCAATGGTTATTCCACTCCACCAAGGTGGAAACACAACTGACCATGGTAACTACCACCCCATAAACCTGACTAGCATGGTCTGCAAAGCTATGGAGGGCATTCTCATGGCACTCATTAACAAAGACATTGGTAACCTCCAAACACTTGATCCAACCCAGGTCAGCTTGGTTGAGTGCAGATCATGCCTACTGAACCTGGTTTGACGTCTTACAGACAGTCACCAAGGTGTTAGATGAGGGAAGAGGTGGTTCACACATACTACCTGGACCTCACCAAGGCTTTTGACACCATTCCCCACTCAGGTATTATTGATAAACTCACCAGCCTGTACATGAACCCATACATTACAGGATGGGTTGCCAACAGGCTTACACACAGAACCCACATGGTAAGACTAGCAACCTCCAGGTCCAACTCTTAACCAGTCACAACTGGTGTCCCACAGGACTCAGTCCTGGGACCCCTACTGTTTGGCATATACTTCTCAGAGGTACAGCCAAACACAGGTGGACTATGGCAGACCATGTTTGGGAATGACTGCAAACTGGGAGCCATAATTGACAGGCCAGCTGACACAGACATCCTTCAAATGGCCTCACAGAGACCAACACAGGGTGTCAAAATAATGGCCTCAAGCTAAGTGCCACAAACTGCATGGTCATTCCATCTGGGAAAAACTAAACACCTACATATTAACACATAAGTGGCAGCCACCTTAATACAGACGAGGTAATAGGGGATCTGGGCACTAAGGTAGATAGTGATCTCTCCTTTAACAATCATATCTCCAAAGTAGTTAGAACATCCTTCTATGTAGGCCATCTGATTACTAAAGTGTTTGCATCTAGGCATACTGAGGTTATAGTGCCCCTTTTCTCGTCACTCATCAGTCCCATCATAGAGTATGATAACCCATTTGGGATGTACCTCAGAGGACACTTCAGACAGCTGGAAGGTCCATGAACGTGCCTCGCCAAGAGGATTACTGGCCTCAAACATATGTCCTATGCAGCCAGACTGAATAAACTCCTGCTTTACTCAGTGGCATCTTGTTTACTCAGAGATGATCTCTGCTGGCCAACAAAGCCATGTCCAACTTAATGGATATGCTTCACCTATGGGAATCCATGTCACAGTGAGCCACACGCTGTAGTGAGCTAAACCTTGCCACAACAATAACTAGAACATTCTGGTGGGACAGATTCCTGTCACAGAAACTCCTCATGCTTTGGAACAATATCCCTAATTACATCATACAGAGCTCCTCACTAACACTCTTCAAGAGAAACCTTGAAGAGTTGACAGGGAACAGTAGATACACCCCAGGGATGCTGCCATTGGCTCTGCTCCACAGAGGGTTAGTTAAATAATCAATGGGGTGGCAAAAGCTGAAAAATTTTGGCTAGGCTTATGAATGCCCTTGGGCAGTTAGCCAAGTACCTACCTATGAACCTATACATGCAGTATCAGCACATGCTGATAGCTTAATTTACTATTCAGGTGTTGACTTACCTTGTGCCAATAGCAGCTGTGTGTGCAATAGTTGAGGGCTGCCTATGTTGGATGACAATTTACAGGTAGTCTAGTGTGTGTGTGCCATCTATTTTTACTGTGTGTGCAGGTGGAGAAAGGTGTCAGTCCCTAGGTGTCTACATGTCAGGGTGTGTGCTATATGTTCCCTTCTTGCTAAGGCATGGGCATTCTGGGCACGCCTCCATCTGCCTACTGGGGCTGGCTCAGGGTGTTTATGGTCTGAGTACCTCTGTACCTGTGGGGCCCTTGACAATGGTGGTGGGGTGTGAGGGCCTTCACCATTCTGTCACTGCTGCAGCTGTTTCCGCAGGATCATATTGTGTAGCATGGCACATACTATGAAGATGTGGGCACACGTACCTGGAGAGTGCTGTAAGGCTCCATCAGATATGTCTAAGCAATGGAACTGTGATTTAAGCATCGCAAACACACACTCTACGATGATTCTGGTTTGTGCATGTGCCTCATTATGGCGTTCTTGCATGGGTGTGTGTGCATTTCTGATGGAAGTCATCATCCACGGTTCCAGTGCATAGCCAGCATCCCCCACCAGGTGGCCATTTGGGATGTCCCCCCCTGGCAAATACCTGATACTGCTGTGAGGCATGCCAGATGTGGAATCTGTGATAGCTTCCAGGGCTGCCAGCACACACATCCATGATAATACCCAGGGAAGTGCAGATGGCCTGGCAGTTGATGGAGGGGTATCCCTTGTGGTTTATGTAGCACCTTCCCTGCTCACTGGGTGGTGACTTGATGTGTATATGCATGCAGTCTATTGCACCCAGTACCTCTGGGTATTTTGCCACATGGTGGAAGAGACGCATATTGGTGGCCATCTCCTCCTGCTCTCGGGGGAAGTATATGTGCTCATTGGCATGTGGTAACATGACATCCAGGAACTGGTCAGGTACCCTGGATGCTGATGCCTGTGAGATCCCCATGATATCCCCAGTTGGTCTTTGAAAGGTACCTCTGGCTAGTATTCTCTGGCTTACACATACCTTTGTATCCACTGGGATGTGTTGCCCTCTGTTTGTTCTGGCTGTGAGGCGTGGCCAACACAGCTCCACAAGTTGCTGTAGGGTGTCCCTATCCACCCTGTAACACTCTACTATCTCCAGATCATGTAGCCCCTGGTAGGTTACCCTGGGTCTGAACACTCTTCTCCTCCTCTGGTGCCTGAGGTGGTTGTCAACATCATCCTCCACACCACCTTCAGTCTCCAACACATGCTGGTAGATCAAAGCTATGGCAGTCCCTGACATGTACATATGTGTACACCAATGGTGCAGAGTGTATGGGAATACACAAGTGTGTGTGAGGTGCTTTCACAGTTTATACTATTTTGCTATGGATGCTGCTAATGTCAATGACTGTGTATGAGCAATTCCAGCTACAGGGTATCTTAATTATGGGTTTTACAGTGAGTACTGCACGTGTCGGGCCTGTAGTGTGAAGTTATGCTTGCCTGCCTTGATTAATCTGTTGCCCTTTAATTCACTTTTAAACCTGGATCCCCTCCCATTGGCAGGCATGCATCCACCTGCCAACTTTCTTGTTTTGTACTTTCCCTACCCAGTCCTGTGTTGCAAAATGTGTTTTGTAGCTGATATAATGCAATTCTGCTTTGTTCTGCTGTGACACTTTGCTGTTTTGTTTGCAGTACAGCCCCTCCCGTTTCTTGTTCTGCAGGTAGCTGCTTGTAGCCTTGTTAGCTGTTGTCAATGGCCCACTGTAGGTTCCTAGGTGTTAGTTAGTCATTTGTATTCCAATTTCCTTGCTGCAGCATTTCCTTATTTTTTTCCTATATCCTTTCTGTTTCAGCTCCAGTGCACGCTGCGCAAACTCATTTACCGAGTTTAAACGCGTTTTAATCTCCATTCACATGCATACCCAGTTACCTTGTGTGCTCTCAGCTAAGCAGAGCTTTAGCCAGTTCAACACACCCCTTTCCTGCAGCTTTGCTTAGCTACAGGAAAACCGAATTAGCAATGCTCCAATCTGCTTTCAGCAAAGGTGACACACCCCTTTCTTGATGTCATTTTTGTCTCAAGGGCACAGCTCGGTGTTATTACGCTACACTGTGAGGTGCATCCTTACACCAGCGGGAATCTGTGATTCACTATTACTCCTCTCATTTGCACGGTATTGCCTTCTAATTCCTAGCTACCCTGCAAAACACTGTCACAGCCCCTTAGCAACCCTTGCACCATAGTGTGGTGTAACATGCCTGCCATTGACTATTATGGGGAAATCATGATATGTGTTACATTGCAGTTTTAGTGTATATTTTTCTATTTTCCTTGCAATCCCATTTGCGTGCCACTGCCTTGTGCTTAAACTTCATGATAGTGCGAAAAAAAATTAAATGTTCTTTTTATATTTTGTACATGTTTTTTATACCAATGGCTATATAGTTAGCCATTGGCATATATTAACAATATAATACATGTGTTTGGTCGGCTGTCATGGCTCCAATTTTATGTTTGCAAAAATGTAAACCTTTTTTTATGGTTTACATTTCTGCATGCTTACACTATGCCTGCACCACTTCCTGGATCGCTAAATGCCTTAATTTGCATGCTACACTGCTGTAAATGGGGTAATTAGCATACAGGGGCTGGGAGCTGTGCGGGCGTAGCATACGCAGGTCGTACATGTGGAAACAGCTCATACCTGGATCGCTCGCCGGCCATATTTGGCGTTGGAACGGCAATGCTATGCCTGCACCTGGCACAAGCTTCATGAATTCCAGGGCATATCTTCTCCCCTTCAAATTTATGGTATTATCACTACAAAATCCCCATAAAAGCAGGCACAATCCTCATGGCACAGATGTTATTGGAATATTTTAATATGAGATGCCCTATATAAATGGGTACTAACCAATCTCTATTGACCCATTGTAGATTTAGCTATTTGCTTATTTTCCATAAGAAGAAAAATAAAAGAAAAGTATGATTTTTAATAAATAATAATGACCTGAAACAAGCTTGGATTTTAGTCTATAATTATAAAAGATTTTGAAAATTGGGGTTACTAGGGACAGTGGACAGCCTAGAACTGTCTATGCAAATTAGATGAATTTTCCACCAACCACACACACACATACATATTCTACATGCAAATTAGGTGGATTTGTTTCCAGTAACTACTCACTTACACAAGCACACCTCCTCTCTTTGAGTCTGATCAAGCTGACTTCCTGGCTTCCCTGCTATTGCATTTAAAAACCCTGTTACTACTTCTTGATCTGACAAAATCTTGCAATCGTGGAAATAGCCAAGTACCTACCTATGAACCTATACATGCAGTATCAGCACATGCTGATAGCTTAATTTACTATTCAGGTGTTGACTTACCTTGTGCCAATAGCAGCTGTGTGTGCAATAGTTGAGGGCTGCCTATGTTGGATGACAATTTACAGGTAGTCTAGTGTGTGTGTGCCATCTATTTTTACTGTGTGTGCAGATGGAGAAAGGTGTCAGTCCCTAGGTGTCTACATGTCAGGGTGTGTGCTATATGTTCCCTCCTTGCTAAGGCATGGGCATTCTGGGCATGCCTCCATCTGCCTACTGGGGCTGGCTCAGGGTGTTTATGGTCTGAGTACCTCTGTGCCTGTGGGGTCCTTGACAATGGTGGTGGGTTGTGAGGGCCTTCACCATTCTGTCACTGATGCAGCTGTTTCCGCAGGATCATATTGTGTAGCATGGCACATACTATGAAGATGTGGGCACACGTGCCTGGAGAGTGCTGTAAGGCTCCATCAGATATGTCTAAGCAATGGAACTGTGATTTAAGCATCGCAAACACACACTCTATGATGATTCTGGTTTGTGCGTGTGCCTCATTATGGCGTTCTTGCATGGGTGTGTGTGCATTTCTGATGGAAGTCATCATCCATGGTTCCAGTGCATAGCCAGCATCCCCCACCAGGTGGCCATTTGGGATGTCCCCCCCTGGCAAATACCTGATACAGCTGTGAGGCATGCCAGATGTGGAATCTGTGATAGCTTCCAGGGCTGCCAGCACACACATCCATGATAATACCCAGGGAAGTGCACATGGCCTGGCAGTTGATGGAGGGGTATCCCTTGTGGTTTATGTAGCACCTTCCCTGCTCACTGGGTGGTGACTTGATGTGTATATGCATGCAGTCTATTGCACCCAGTACCTCCGGGTATTTTGCCACATGGTGGAAGAGACGCATATTGGTGGCCATCTCCTCCTGCGTTCGGGGGAAGTATATGTGCTCATTGGCATGTGGTAACATGACATCCAGGAACTGGTCAGGTACCCTGGATGCTGATGCCTGTGAGATCCCCATGATATCCCCAGTTGGCCTTTGAAAGGTACCTCTGGCTAGTATTCTCTGGCTTACACATACCTTCATATCCACTGGGATGTGTTCCCCTCTGTTTGTTCTGGCTGTGAGGCGTGGCCAACACAGCTCCACAAGTTGCTGTAGGGTGTCCCTGTCCACCCTGTAACACTCTACTATCTCCAGATCATGTAGCCCCTGATAGGTTACCCTGGGTCTGAACACTCTTCTCCTCCTCTGGTGCCTGAGGTGGTTGTCAACATCATCCTCCACACCACCTTCAGTCTCCAACACATGCTGGTAGATCAAAGCTATGGCAGTCCCTGACATGTACATATGTGTACACCAATGGTGCAGAGTGTATGGGAATACACAAGTGTGTGTGAGGTGCTTTCACACTTTATACTATTTTGCTATGGATGCTGCTAATGTCAATGACTGTGTATGAGCAATTCCAGCTACAGGGTATCTTAATTATGGGTTTTACAGTGAGTACTGCACGTGTGGGGCCTGTAGTGTGGAGTTATGCTTGCCTGCCTTGATTAATCTGTTGCCCTTTAATTCACTTTTCAACCTGGATCCCCTCCCATTGGCAGGCATGCATCCACCTGCCAACTTTCTTGTTTTGTACTTTCCCTACCCAGTCCTGTGTTGCAAAATGTGTTTTGTAGCTGATATAATGCAATTCTGCTTTGTTCTGCTGTGACACTTTGCTGTTTTGTTTGCAGTACAGCCCCTCCCCTTTCTTGTTCTGCAGGTAGCTGCTTGTAGCCTTCTTAGCTGTTGTCAATGGCCCACTGTAGGTTCCTAGGTGTTAGTTAGCCATTTGTATTCCAATTTCCTTGCTGCAGCATTTCCTTATTTTTTTCCTATATCCTTTCTGTTTCAGCTCCAGTGCACGCTGCGCAAACTCATTTACCGAGTTTAAGCGCGTTTTAATCTCCATTCACATGCATACCCAGTTACCTTGTGTGCTCTCAGCTAAGCAAAGCTATAGCCAGTTCAACACACCCCTTTCCTGCAGCTTTGCTTAGCTACAGGAAAACCGAATTAGCAATGCTCCAATCTGCTTTCAGCAAAGGTGACACACCCCTCTCTTGATGTCATTTTTATCTCAAGGGCACAGCTCGGTGTTATTACGCTACGCTGTGAGGTGCATCCTTACACCAGCAGGAATCTGTGATTCACTATTACTCCTCTCATTTGCACGGTATTGCCTTCTAATTCCTAGCTACCCTGCAAAACACTGTCACAGCCCCTTAGCAACCCTTGCACCATAGTGTGGTGTAACATGCCTGCCATTGACTATTATGGGGAAATCATGATATGTGTTACATTGCAGTTTTAGTCTATATTTTTCTATTTTCCCTGCGATCCCATTTGCCACTGCCTTGTGCTTAAACTTCATGATAGTAAAAATTAAATGTTCTTTTTATATTTTGTACATGTGTTTTATACCAATGGCTATATATTTAGCCATTGGCATATATTAACAATATAATACATGTGTTTGGTTGGCTGTCATGGCTCCAATTTTATGTTTGCAAAAATGTAAACCTTTTTTTATGGTTTACATTTCTGCATGCTTACACTATGCCTGCACCACTTCCTGGATCGCTAAATACCTTAATTTGCATACTACACTGCTGTAAATGGGGTAATTAGCATACAGGGGCTGGGAGCTGTGCGGGCGTAGTGTACGCAGGTCGTACATGTGGAAACAGCTCATACCTGGATCGCTCGCCGGCCATATTTGGCGTTGGAACGGCAATGCTATGCCTGCACCTGGCACAAGCTTCATGAATTCCAGGGCATATCTTCTCCCCTTCAAATTCATGGTATTATCACTACAAAATCCCCATAAAAGCAGGCACAATCCTCATGGCACAGATGTTATTGGAATATTTTAATATGAGATGCCCTATATAAATGGGTACTAACCAATCTCTATTGACCCATTGTAGATTTAGCTACTTGCTTATTTTCCATAAGAAGCAAAATAAAGAAAAGTATGATTTTTAATAAATAATAATGACCTGAAACAAGCTTGGATTTTAGTCTATAATTATAAAAGATTTTGAAAATTGGGGTTACTAGGGACAGTGGACAGCCTAGAACTGTCTATGCAAATTAGATGAATTTTCCACCAACCACACACACACACATACATATTCTACATGCAAATTAGGTGGATTTTTTTCCAATAACTACTCACTTACACAAGCACTGAAAACACACAGTTGCTGTAGCCCAAAGGTCTTCTCCAGAAGCAAATGAGGTAAAAATGTAGATACAAACTGGAAGTCGACCACCACAATAAATGGATAAAATATATTTAATGTGAACAGATAAGTGCTTTCACGTGTACCAAGACACGCTTCTTCAGATCCTTACAACAGACATCTTTGAAGTTCAAATATATATATACATTTCTAAAACAATCAATTAACTTAATTAGTCTAATTTTAAGCATATGATTAAAATCATTCAGTTAAACAGGCCATGCACTGGCAGGTACTGTCGCTCATGTTACAAAGTAAGCAAAGTAAACAATTACAGAATGAAAAAGGTTAAGCAATTACAGAATAAACAAATTTTCTTGGTTGAAACAGCGACAGCTGATCATAAAACCATATATCCTAAAAACTCTTATTCATACAGTCCTAGTAACTAAAGTGAATATATATTCTAAAAAACTCTGTATCAAATATATCATATGGGTATATGATAGATGTGCAAAACCGCTGAGATGGAATGAAAACTAAAATATCAAATTTTGTCAGGCAATGGCATAGGATTGCTGCGCTTTTCTTTAAAACTTCTTATCTATTAAATGAACTATCAATGAAGGCAAAAACATAGCTTATATATGAGTCTAAAAATGTATAAATATAAATATAAATATGAATGTAAGTGTAACAATGTGAAATTTCTGTACATGTATATATATGAACAAACATAAAAATATATATAAAAATGTATACATATTGATAAAATCATGTATGTGGCTTGCTTAATGATGAGCAACAGTATCAAATGAACACAGTGAACGGGAATGAAACCAAATGTGATCAAATATCTGGAAATGAATTGATCTCATGTGCTAAATAAATCTCATGAACAAAAACAAGTTTCGAAGAGATTGAAATATGTAAACATTAGAATGAAAATCATGAAATAATTCTTAGTATCTACAGAAGTACATAGCCATATACTTTCCAAATGTGTATGTAGAAAATGACAATCAATCAAAATATAACAGGCTAAAACATCCTGACAGGATATATAAAGCAAATTGACCTTTCTTATGCTGACATTGTATGTGTATCAGGAACAAATGCTAATCCAAGTCTATGTATAAAATAATAAGAAATATAATAATAAAGAAGTGTAATTAAATAAATATATCTATATACACAACCACTAAAATCAGATATTGTTAAGAGAATTACTTTGCACTGCGTCCTTTTAAAGGAGGCCTTACACTGACATATTGACTGAGACCTGGCTCATAATGCGCTTTGAGTTTGAAAATCCAAGAGAGTTCCACTAACTCTAAATCATTAAAATTATCTCCATCTCTAGAATTGGGTAAAACTATCTGTAGGATTCTAAATGCAAATGAATGTGTTAAATTATTAGCAATGTGTTTAGCCAAAGCACTTTTGGTATCACATTTCCTAATGTCTAAAGCATGTTCCAGTATCCTCTCCCTCAAGGTCCTAGTAGTCATTCCTACATAGAACGCTGTACAACTCTGGCACGTAGCTAAATATATGAGGTTCTTGCTTGCACATGTGCCATTGTGATGGGGTTCAAACCTATAGTTCAGCACTGGATGCTCAAACTCCTGGACTGTAGTAATCAAGGTACATGCACTACACTTATTACAAGGAAAAGTTCCTGACTTCACATTCTTGTTGATGCTTATGTTCTCATTAACTATATTCGACTCTATGCATAGGAGCCTACTGAGATTCTTACTGTTGCGAAACGTATATGATGGTGTGGAACCCACTATTGCTGCTAACTGTTGATCAGTCAAGAGGATGTGCCAATTGCTGAGAATAATATCTTTAATGTGATGGATATCACTGGTGTATCTAAGGTTAATTCTAACTCTGGAATTATCAAAGGGCTTCTTGCCACGAAAACCAGACGTTCTGGTATGATTACCATTGAAAGCAGTCTGTTCATTAAATAAAACCTGATTCTTAACCTTCCTAACCTTTTCTTTGTCATAGCCTCTATCCAGAAAACATTGCTCTAAAAAATTGCTCTGTTTATTGAGTTCAACACTGTTGTGACATAACCTCTTGATCCTAATGAATTGGCTTTTCATTATGCTATCGAACACGTATCTGGGGTGCATACTGCTAAATTGGAGTAGGGTGTTTCTCCAACATTCCTTTCTGAAAATGGTTGTCTCAATCTTGTGATTCATGTTCTTGTATAACCTCACATCTAAAAAATCTATACTCTGTGGGTCATGACATATCGTAAAACTCAGAAAGTCAGTAGTAGATTCTAACTGTTCTATAAAGACAAGAAGCTCAGATGTACTCCCATGCCAAAATAAAAGAACATCATCCACAAAGCGTTTATAGAGGCTGATTTTCTTGAAACTATCATGTGTAAACAAATGTTTCTCCTCCCAATACAACATAACTAAATTCGCGTAAGTGTTGGCGCAGGGGGTGCCCATGGCTACCCCCCACTGTTGTAAATACAGTTGATCTCTAAACTTGAAAACATTGTTGGTTAAAATAAGTTCCATGATAGCACATAGTAATCCCTCTTCACTGGTGTTGAACTTCTGACTCTTATTTATAATGTCCCTCAGAGCTTCTAAGCCAAAATTGTTGGGTATGGCAGTGAACAAGTTCTTTACATCCAAGGTCACAAAAAATAGTCCCTCCATATTTGTGTGGGAATATTTGGTTATACAGTCTAGCAACTCATAAGTATCTTTTAAAATTGATGTAGTCTCACTGACTAATGGTCTCAGTTTTTTCTCTATAAAGACGGATAATGTCTCAGTAACCCAACCTTGTCCCACTACTATGGGTCTCATAGGTGGTGGATATATGCCTTTATGTATTTTCGGCAAGCCTTTGATGTATGGTGTCCGAGGTTTCTCAATAAAAAAGTACTGATATCATAATCTATCTGTCTGCACATTAAATATTCATAAAGCTCTTGTTGTACTACATAAATAATTCTAGTAAGTTCTGAATGACTAATGGGTTTGTACGTAGTGGTCTCCTTTAGTAAGGTGAGCATCGCATCTTGATACACTTCGGTATCTAATAAAACAATAGCTCCCCCTTATCTGCTGATTTTATTATCAAATCATTGTTCCGTTTCAAAGAGTAAATCCTATCCCATACACCTCCTCTCTTTGAGTCTGATCAAGCTGACTTCCTGGCTTCCCTGCTATTGCATTTAAAAACCCTGTTACTACTTCTTGATCTGACAAAATCTTGCAATCGTGGAAATAGCTCATCACAGTTACCTTCAATAAAGATCAGAACAAGGAGTCTTCTTTGTTGTGGAATATTCTTTTAAACTGGAGCTCAGGAAGCTTATGCTCTTCAAAATTCAAAATTGAACATCTGTTTATTATCTTTTATCTGAACTACTACCTTCTGGCATATCTTAGTTCCACTTTTACATTTGTCCTGGTGGGCTACCATCATAATCTACCAAGTTTGGATTGCCAAGGCCAGGGTTTCCACATTCCAGGTGACTATATTATATTTGCATATGCACACATTTTATATATGTATATACATGCATATCTATACTCACTCACACATATATAGCTAGATATGTGTGTGTGTGTGTGTGTGTGTGTGTGTGTGTGTGTGTGTGTGTGTGTGTGTGTGTGTGTGTGTGTGTGTGTGTGTTTGTGTGTGTGCATGCGCACGAGTATGTATGTGTGTGCGTGTAGCTTATATGCATAAGTAGTGTATGTCTCTCTCTCTCTTGATATATGGGTGTATATATATATATATATATATATATATATATATATATATATATACACACACACACACACACACACACACACACACAGTATATATATATATATATATATATATATATATATATATATATATATATATATATATATATATAATGTAATGCATGCATTTAGATACATTTACAAATGTATATGACACTTTGTCATATATATTCATGTAATCAAACCTATAAAGATTGAACAAAACTGCTTGATATTCAACCCCCCCCCCAAAAAAAAATCACAAGTAAACTTTATTTTTTATGGTTGGGGGATGTAGCCCCCCGCATCTTCCATGTGTGTAGCTGGCTGTGCTCTTCACAGCCCCTGCAAATTATAAATAATCACCTCCAAGACTATAATGCAGTCGGGAAAAGGTAAAAACAATATATAATATGTATGCTCATCTGTATATTTATTTGACTATCTCAGCTAGTAGCATGGTATGACAGCATTTTACAGGGCATTTCAGAATCCAAGTAAGGAATGTCTACTGACCCAAATACAGTGGACTGTAAGTACAAAAGTATGATTTCTGTTTGTGCCAAATTATCAATTTAATATTTCTGTTAATAACTTTAACCATCTAGAATATTCATGATAATTTATGGTATCAAATGGAAGGTTACATAATGTAAAAATTGTCACTATTTCCTGATGTCTACCTACAACCAGTTTGCTGATGTTATTAAGTGTACAGTAATAAAATGCACAAATACACATAGATATATTTTTGTAAATACCTAAAATATTGTCTACCTGGACTTACTGTGAACAGCATTTGAGATGTCCAGTTAACCTGGATGTCAGTGTTGGCTCCTCAGATAAATTGAGTTCTTGATACCAAACAGCTCTGTCTCTTGTGAGTCAGCAGAAATTAGAAGAGGTCAATTAAAGAGTCACACATACGTTACAACAGGTCAGTTAAGGTTAATCATCTGAGAACTGAGGGGGTGGGGCTAGGAAACGGCTCACCCAGACTCTGCTACAGTTTGCTGTAACGGAAAGGTAAGTTTGCTTTTTATTGTTGTGTTTTATATTACTTTATTGCCTTTTTTCTATTTTGTATACTGTAATTTTTCTTTACAGTGTATTTTACTTGTATTCTGCTTTTAACTGCACACTAAAACGTGAAAAGAGACCACAGCTCTGTCTCTTGTGAGTCAGACAGAAATTTTTCCACCCTCCCAGCCAGTTACTGTTGTGTTCCTAAACATCACTGTCTTTCTATTTGCCTGCCCCTTATGCTAATTTGACCATATATCTCATTTCCTCTCTGCTTTTACTGGCTGGTGTGAGTAAGCACAAAATTATCATTTTGTGAAATCACTCCCCTTCAACTATTTACATTTATTGGTCATCCTACTTTATTCTGTAGTACCAGAATACAAAAGTGACCACCCCCTTTCAATCTATCTTGCTGTTTTAAAAATAGTGACTCTCCACTAAAACTTAACTTTTAGACAGGTAAAACCTACTTACACATCTAACTCCTCTAGTGCACATTGCAGTGTTTTGGATAAACCCTTTTTTCATCTTATCTTTAAGCATCTATTGCAAGACCACCAGTTATTTTAGAGCCCACATTCTGCCTCTCAGTAGTCATCTTGGGATTAATGCTTCTGTTTTCTCCTGGTGAGAAAAGGAGTGCAGTTACATTATTTCCTGGAAACTGCCGATCACCAAAAAGCTTAATAACTGCTTTATAGGTGACAACTTAGAATCTGTGCTTATATTTTGATCCTGATGAGAGTAGGAGCAGAGTACATTGATTTCTGAGTTTTTCTGGTTGGAAAATGAGTGTCTGTGCTTAACATACCTGATTGGTCTGGTTGCTATTCAAGGCATCTACCAGAAAAAGGCTACAACCCTGCAGACCCTTGCATCATCTGGGACAAGACTGTCGATCACCAAACAGGCCATGGCCTGCTTCTCTTGTTGGGATTGGTACTAAAACTAGCTAGGTTTAGCTAGAACTAGCCAGTTTTTTAGTTTCAGCATTCAAAACTGTTCCTTGTGCTCAGCACTTGCTCAGAACTCATTGTAAGCACTAAATAAACTACAAATTACTACAGCACTACACTTTTCTCACTTGTCAAGAGGAAAACAGTTCTTAGTACTTAAATTAATAAACACCTATCCAGTCATGTCCATGGGTCAGCTCTCAGTGTTTTCTCCTGTCCACCTGATGAATCTGGGCATCTTGGGGCAATGTAGCAATTGCCTCATGTACACTGGCAACCCTCTCTTCCTACCACCCAACACTATAACCTGTGAGAGATGCACTTATATAGCCAAACTGGAAGCCAAGCTCTCTCCTCATGAGACTGGACTAGACAGTCAAGAGGAGAAGGTTAACACCTGCACCACACTCAACACATAGTCCTTCAAAACCCACACTACCAAAACCCACACATAGAAACACAAAGCACACATTCACATTCACGGAGGCTCTCAATAAAAATCTGCCCAAGCAACAGAGACCTCCCAAGCTGAAACCCAGGCACCCCCCAACACTACCCAAATGACACATAGCCCACAAAATCAGTGTGCCACTCAACCTCAGCCCATAAGGCAAAACAATGTGCCCAACACACTAGTCATAGGTGACTCTATAGTCAGGCACACGGATGTCCCACTCACCAGGCTAAATAAAGAGAAAGTTACTGTCAGCTGCCTATCAAGTGCCAGGATCCGCCACATAATGCATGCACTCAGGTCACTCCACAACAAGTACAAATACGACTCTGTCATTGTCCCTGTTGGTGTAAATGTCATGAGGTGTACCACCCTGGACTACATGAAAAGAGACATGAGGGAGCTCTTGGATCTTGTAGCCCAGGCAGGTATGACACTAGCCCTGTGTAGCATCCTGCCATCGCCCAGAATGATACCCCAGTACAAGGACAAAATGACTGACTTCAACAATTGACTAAGCTTCTGGTGTCATTCTAAGGGGATCCAGTATCTGGCTGCCTGGGATGACATGGTTGACAGACCACAATGCTTTGTCAGACATGGCCTGCACCTGACGCCCCTGGGATTCCGGATACTGGCTAAGGCTCTTGCCACCCCTATGGTGCTTTTTTTTAGGCAAGGTCCAAATGCTAAATTCACCACCATAACAGGTACAAGCAAGCAAACTCTGAGGGTAATACTACTGAATGCTAGAAGTCTAAACCTCAAAATGCACTCACTCAAGGCACTCCTTAAAATGGAGAACATTGACATCTGTGCAGTGAGAGAGACCTGGCTGAAGGCTCCAGAGAGCACTCCTGCATTACCAGGCTATAATTCATACCACATCTTTCGACCACCTAACCTGGACCGAAACACTAAAGGCGGAGGCATGTCCATATTCATTAAGGATATCCACACCTCTATGCCAGTTGTTCAACATAATCGATCCGAAATTATCCAAATGCAACTAACAACAGGCAAGACTGCAATCCATGTTGTAGCTTGTTACAGTTCCCCCACCATGCCCCAGGATTCCCACTCTTCATTTCTTAAGATACTGGAAAATATTAAGGTACAACCCAATACCTTAATTACCCCACTCTGGAATTATAGATAAACTCACTAAACTAGGTATAAATCCCTATGTCACAAGATGGGTTGCCAACTGACTCACTGACAGAACCCACACTGTGAAAGTAGCAAACTCCAAATCCAACTTCAGATCAGTGGCAAGTGGAGTACCACAGGGTTCAGTCCTGGGTCCTCTCCTGTTTGGTATCCACTTTTCTGAAGTACAGGCTAACACAGAAGGTCTTTGGCTAATGAAGTTCACAGATTACTTCAAACTAGGGGCCTTAATTTAAACTTCTAACAATGTGGACATCCTACAAAAGGGCCTCACTGAGGCATATGCCTGGTGTCAAAGCCATGGTCTCAAGCTCAATGACAAAAAGTGCATTGTCATCCCCTTTGGTAAAAACTCTGCACCCATGAGCTATCACATAGGTGGTAGTCTACTTAACACCGAAAGTGTGATAAGAGACCTTGGGACACACATGGACAGTAATCTCTCCTTTGATAGTCACATTGCCACAGTAGTCAGGAAATCATTCTACGTGGCACACCTCATCACAAAAGGTTTCTCATCCAGGGAAAAAAGAGGTCATTGTTCCCCTCTACTCATCAGTCATTAGACCCATTATAGAGTACAACACCCCTTTTGGTATGTACCTCACAAGACATCTTCAACAACTGGAAAGGCCGCAGAAATATCTCACAAAGAGGATTGCTGGCCTCAAACAGATGCCCCATGCAGAAAGTCTCAAAAAACTCCAGCTTTACTCTGTCGCATATCGCCTACTCAGAGGCAATCTCTGCCTTACATGCAAAGCTATGTCAAACCAAGAGCTGTTGGACATGCTCCACTTAAAGAAATCCCAATCTGTCTGAGCTACATGCCCTAGGGACCTAAACCTTGTCACCACAATAAACAGAACATGCTGGAGGGATAGTATCCTGTCCGAGAGATTTCCCATACTCTGGAACAAACTACCTATCTATATCAAACAAAGCTCCTCATTAGCACTCTTCAAAAAAATCTTGATGATTGATGGGAAATAGGAAATTCACCCTGGGGATCACCTCTTTGGCTCTGCTTGACAGGGGCACAGGAAAATAATTTTCTTGGGTGGCCAGGGGCTTGTATAGGCCCTAGGGCCAATAGCCTAGTACCTATCTATGAACCTATGGGCGATTTCAACTACACCAACATCAACTGGGAAAACTACTCATGTACCAACTCATTCACTCAATGTTTTCTGGAATTCATAAATTCCAGTGCCTTGGATCAGCTTGTCCACACCCCACCAGGGGCAGCAATATTCTGGAACTGGTCATTACCAGTATGGGTAACTGGTGTTCCCCACCAGAGGTCAACTCCTTGCTGGTCAGATCCAACACATGCTAATCATCCTAGACATCCATATCCTACCCCCCTATTAAGGAAACCACCATCAAAAACTACTCCAAAGCCAACTTCATTCTTCTTAAGACAGAAGTGGCAAACTTCACGACACCCATGCAGACAGAAAATAGAGGTACGACTGCTGAATCTTACACAAATGCATTGTATAAGCACATACACGAGTGCATGGATCATGCCATCCCCAACAGAACCAAGGCGCTATCCTCCAAAAAAAGGAAGCCAATATGGTGATCCCCTGCCATAAACAAACTCTACAACAGAAGGAAGAAGCTTTTGCAAAAAAGAGTAAAATTCCAAGATTGGAGGAACTCACTGGTTAGCCTCAACAAGAAGCTGAGATCCCTCATAAAATCCTCCAAAGCCAGTTATGAAACTAAAATCGCCACTGATTCCAAAGACAATCACAAAGCATTCTACAGCTGTGTCAAGAATCTTAATGGAAACACTCAGATCTGCTCTGAGCTACAGCATGATGGCACCAAATATACAGAACCAACCGATATTGCCAACATCCTGGCAGATAGGTTCAGTGCTAACTTTACCCCCCTCTCACCCTCCAAAGGACCCATCTTAATACCAGAAGAACACAATGCCCCTGTAATCATGAAAGAACAAGTAAAAACCACACTCTCCAAAGCCAAGAACACAGCATTCATGGTACCAAACAACATCCCAGGCTGAGTACTGCATGAACTACAGAACAAAGTGGCATCTACCTAAGTACCATGTTCAGTTATAGCCTCACCTCAGGCTATGTGCCTACTGAATGGTGCACAGTGATGGTTATCCCACTCCACAAAGGGGGTGCCACCACAAACCCTGGAGACTACTGCCACATTAAGTCTGATGAGTCTGGTCTGCAAGACTATGGAACGTATCATCTCAGAGCTTATAAACAAAGGCACAGATAACCTCCAAACCCTGGACCCCACTCAGTTTGGGTTTGTAAAAGGTAGATCATGTCTACTAAACCTGATTGACTTCTTTGAAGCAGTCACTAGAGCTGTAGATGAGGGCAAGGTAGTGCACACAGCCTATTTTGACCTCAACAAGGATTTTGATACCATCTCCCACTCTGGAACTATAGATAAACTCACTAAACTGGGCATAAATCCCTATGTCACAAGATTGGTAGCCAACTGGCTCACTGACAGAACCCACACAGTAAAAGTAGCCGACTCCAAGTCCAACATCAGACCAGTGATGAGTGGAGTACCACAGGGATTGGTCCTGGGTTCTCTCCTGTTCAGCAACTACTTCTCTGAAGTGCAGGCCAACACAGATGAGTAAAAGTTAACCTTTTGTCAGAAGATAATTAATTTAATTTTAAAATAAAAATACAGTCTGACAAATGACTTTGAAACTTCTCTTCTACAGTGAGACATTGAGGCAATGCTAATTCTTTTACTTTATTGACTTACCAATTTTCACGGCACCAAAGAAGCGGTACAGTTTTCTCTGGCAGAGTATTATGTGCATTTCTCTGTAGTCTTTAAGTGACCGCATAAGTGATTTTCTTAGTTCTCCCCTTAAACAGTGTTACCTATGAACCTATTTTCTAGAACTACTATGAACATACGCCATGTTTTAATAACAATAATGTTAATAACTCAAATTAGAAGGTGTTAAATGGTAATCCATGGTTTGGAAAAGGCCCTCATGTAGAATGTTGGAGAACTCTGGGGAGTTTATGGTGCCATATCTGCAGATGTGGTCAAGCCATCAACCCTTAACAGTAGCTTTAACCTCTAATAAAAATGAAATACTAAAGTGGTTTGACCCAAGAACTGAACTGGTGTACACTACTAGTGACAGGTCTTTTGGAGATGGTAGAGTAGCCCACTCGAATTTCCTGGATATCTTTTTGATACAGTTTTCTAGTAAATAAGTTACTTATATTTTTTTCAGTTAAATGTTAATCACTGTCTACAATACCAGAGTGTGGGATGGTGTTGTATACAGTGTGTAGTGACTTGCCCCCATCCATTGCTTCAGTAACCTTCTAAAGAAGTCAGGTTAAATAAGCAGGATCTGCCCTTAAATCTGAATGGTCTTGGATTGAGAGTTTGTGGTTTAACTATGTCCTCATTTATTGATTCCATAATGATCCTTTCCATAGATTTACAGATACGGCTGTCAGAATTATGAGTCAGAAATTTCACCCATCTGTTGACATTCCACCTTTTTGAAAGAGGATGACAGTTGCTTTCCTCCATTCACTTGACACAAAGCGTGTTTGGAGACTGACATTGAATAGCCTTTGTAAGGAATCTGACAGATCCTGTTTCAGGATGGCCAGTAAGGAGCCTGCATTGGTATTTGCCCTTAGAAACACTATTTTTAGCCTTGGAGACTGCCTTGAAGAATTGTTCATGGGCAATGTTGGGGGAGGGGTTTAGATGGGTCTGGGTCAGAGTATGTGACATTATCTAGTGTTAGCTCTACATAGTGCTGGGCATTATTTTTTTAAGGTTTATGACATAGTTAAAGAAGGCTTTGTGGTTGTCTTTTTACCTGGCTGGAAAATTTTACCTCATATCTAGCTGTAGTTGATTTAACTAGGGTCCAGATTTCCCTTTTAAGTTTAGCAATAGTTTTTTTTTTTTTTGCATCTTGAGACTTACATTTATTTTTATATGCAATGTTTTTTTTTTTTTTCATTTTTATCATAAAGCCTATTTATATTTGAGTTCCATCACATGGATTTATGTTTGAAAGTGCCAATCTGTTTATTTTGGAAGGAGAGAGTTGCATGCATACAGCTATTCACTGTGCATAGTATTTGACAGTAAAAAATTCCACATATGCAGTGGAGTCAACAGGTTGGAAGAGGATGTTAAATTTAGCCAGGTTATCATTCAGTTTCAGTAGATTAGCATTGGCATAAACTCTGAATGGCAAGGTATTGGAGTATGATTCTGGCTTCTGTCTAAGGTGAATGTGATTTACCTGTTATCTGATTTGACCAGGTAGGAGTTATAATTCATTGGAAGCAGAGCTGTCCCATAATGGTATGGACCAAGTCCAGGATTTAACTTTGTATTGTATTGAAATCTATGGGGATACATGTTAGAGGATGTATGCATCTCCCAATTAATGGAGGGGTAATTGGAAGTCCATTAGGACAATGGTATTTGGCTAAATGCATAGGGTCTCCATACTAGTTAAGAGCTATGGGCTTTGGGGGTCCTGTACTTAGCAATCGTCTTTTAAGGGTCTTATTAATGGCAAGATATGGAGGAGTTCCAGATTATCTGCAGAAATTTACACTTATTTCTGTATAAAATATGCAGATATGTATACAAATCATAATAATGCAAATATTTGAAAAATTGAGTGGCATCAACAAACTTTCTTTGTAGCAAGTTGAAGATCACATTTACACAAAAAAAGTCATACTGATTGTTGGGGTCTATAAACTATGTAGAGAAATATTATAGTTGTTTATATAATTATAGTAATAAAATGTACATACATTTAGATATCAAAACACTTGTTCAATACAAAAGCACCATTTTGTTTGGCTGACATATTAATGTCACCATTGTAAAGAGTGTGTGATGAAAAACTTTTATATTTTAACTTTTTTGTAACTTTTATATTTTTTTATATATTTGTTTAGTGATAAGCTGCAAATCTGTATTCTCATGAATTTATCTCAGATGAATGTCAGTCAACCAGGAAATATGCAGGTGTCAGGAGGTGGGAAATTCCAACAAGCCAGATGTTAGTGAGTCAAGAAAAAAAAAAAAAAGACAACAGAAAAGTCAGGATGAATACCATCTTGAGTCTTCCCTGAAAACAGGTTGCTGGACCAGTATGGTAAAACTGGTCCATAGACCATAAAATAAATATCTTTAAAGAATGAAAAAAAGGAGTACATAAAAAACTTTTACCAAAAAATTTGTGTTGCGGATGTTGAAGAATGGAAAAAAGAGAACGGAAATAAAACAAAACTTTTACCACAAAAGCTGTTAAAACAAGAAAAGTGTTTTTAAACAGTACATTCACCAACTGCCGATATCTCTGCTACTGGTCATCATTTTGAACTCACATTTTAAACATATTTTCCATGGACCATCACTTCCCCTGTACTATTGTAATAAATGTGTGTGACGCCATTCCATAACATGGTATATGACAGTGATTGTGAAATGACATCTACAAATGAAATTGTGCAACAGCACACAGCAGCTTAAAAAGAAAGCTGTATAAATTGATAACATTGTGCCAAAATGTCATGTAACTAAAATGGTTAAAGCTATGAACACCAATATTTAAACTGGCTAATGTTATTTTAAATGTTATTTTCAATAACTGTGAGTAATGCTGCCAATCTTAACATTCTGAGCTCAGATTTTCCACCTGTCATGCATGGACCATTACCACATACACAATGACAATGAAGTTGAACAACTCAAATGTAAAAGATGACATTTACAAATCAAATTATGCAACAGCATACATTATTTTGACAGACTGGTATATAAAATGGCCTCCCTTAAAATTCCATATTGGTAGTTAATGCAGAGAATTAAGTCTGCACTATTATCAACCTATTTCCTGTCATTCAAGTTTTTTTTTTGTTTGTTTAGGACACCTTTACTGAATTATCACTTGTGAAATAGACACATTTACATTCATATAAAAGTAATTAACTATACAAACCTCTGCCTTCTTTATTGAAACATGAGTAGCAGGAAAATAATCTCCTTGCTTCCTGAAATTATCTTTTTAATATTTATAAAAAATTAAATTACAACAAATACAAACAAGTAATATCAACATACTAAGTATACATGTGTGCCTATAACAAAGAAGTAAATTGCCTTATTGTACGTAACATGTTACAACAACTGTAAAATGCTGACTAGTATCTGTCTAATATAAAAAACATAACGTCATTCAACTTTTGAGTTTGGACGTAATCATCTTCTCAATTTAATAGTTGCTAACTGTTTTTGGAGAATGGGTGACCTGTACATAACCACTCTGATTTGAGAATGGAATTTCTCTAGTTGAGTATTAATCTACAGGTAATGCTGACTAATAAATGAGTCTGAAGCTTCATGGCAGATTATTAAGCTACCATGGAGCTTGGACTGTGATTAAGCTAATCACCATTATTTTACACTCACTAAGCAGCTCTTTTGCTGTTTAGTGACTGTAAAATTAAAACAAATGGATAATAAAAAATAAGCACTTATTCACACAGTGGAGGCACACAAATCTGTCATTGATTTGCAGTATTTGAAAATGTCATGGAAGCAGTACAACATGAAAAAATATGTAATTAAATATCAGTGGTAATTAAGGCCAGAGGCCTAAAGCTAAAAACAGATACAAAATAGAAAGTTTATATAACAGGATTTATGTTAACATGTATTTTCTGAATGATATGAAGTCCATACATCTTACCTATCCCTGATTTTGACTCAGATTTTACCTCTGCCTCATTTAATCCCTGTTAAAACTGGTTACTTTTGGAGAAAAGGTGGTGAATTACAATTAATAAATAAAACAATAAATAGAGTTATAAGACTTTTTTAATTCAGATAATGTATTCACCTTCTGTTACTCTGTCAGTGTCTCAAGTTTATACTACTAATATTTTAAAAGTGTCGCTGATTACTTCTGGATTTGTTCCTGATTAGTTGATAGCTATGATAAAGACTGAAATTCAAATGTAAATCATTATTTAGTGAATTCAACCCTACACCCCCAACCACTGATTTGTCAGTATATATATTACAGCAAGTTTGAAACAGTAGGTGGAGGAACTATTTTACATCAAAATGATTAAAAAATATGTGTATAGTAATTAAAAAAAAAAATACAAATACAAAACAATTTAACAGATAGCCAGTTCTCTAAGCACAGTTATGCCCTCCAGGGTGTCTGTTATTGTGTAAATAATGCCTTCCAGGGTCTGTGGTGTCAGGCCTCAGAACACCCTTGGGTGTGTGTTATTTACACAGTAACACACACACACTGTCAGTTATTATTGCTTGGTGGTAAACAGTGGTGGTAATAACATATTTATCCAATGAAGGAGTTAATTCACTTTTCCAATGTTTTGCAGACAATTTTCTGGCAATATTAACAGACTCCAAAAGGAAAGAATGTGTGATACCAGAGCATTACAGAGAATTCATATATTAGATAATATAAACTTATTTGACCATAAAATCTGCAGGAAAGCTGGAACATGCTTCCAAAAAGGGAAATAATCTTACATCTGAACTACAAATGTTGCCAACTGGCCTTGAAATTTATCAGTAAGGGCTGATTTTATATTACAGACTTAGGAAAGAAAAATGTTTTCTTTTCCAAACGTTAATACTGTTCTGGTCCTACAAAAGGCTGTTTCTTCGTAAATGTTTACCTGTAGGTTACTCAGATTTTTTTTTTGAAAATATAACTAATAACTAACACTGACTGCTTGCATACATCAACCCCAATGTTACAGTGGCTCACATTTTTTTCATAATCATTTTCAAGCACAGAGTAGTTCTAGCTTTGTACTTTATGCATGCTGAGCAAAATATGCCATCTCGATTCATAGATTGTTACTAGGCTTTTAGTATGTATGGCTTTGTTCCTCCTATGTTTGGTGAAGATTTTTTCTTTTGCTGTATAACCAATTGATATTGTAATTCCACTGAGGTGGCGTGTCTTTTGAGTTTGTCTTATTCTTAATATGAGTGGGCATGACTCACAGTATACACCTGTCAATATGGCTGTACAGAGATTTTGTTAATAACTCAGCATATACTATGGTGTTTACTGGGTTTTGGGGATATTTGGAATTTAGCTATGATGTTGTTTAGTAGAGAGAGGTTAGCTTTGGAATATTTCTGAAAGGTATGATGGTAGTTTACTAACTTAGTTTTAGCTACACATTTGTACCATGATTGCAGAAATAGGACTTTTACAACACTGAATAAAATACTCATTTCAGGAGTATAGAGAAATCTCTTGCAAATACCAATGTATTCTTAAAGGATACACAGGAACTCTGCTTACTGAACAAATATACTCTTGCAGGAAGGCGTGTTAATCAGACAGTGCTTTGGAGTAACTAGGAATTTGACCTAAGCTTCTCAATGGTCTCCTGGATTTCATGCCTAGTATGTACATACAAATCTATAAATGAAAAGCTTTAAGACTCCACAATAGCCAGTTATTTAAAATATGCGTTGCACAGTTTATGTTTAAGAGTTATTTTTAACACGTGCCCATACCTGTGCCAAATATATAGCATTTTGAGTTCAAAATTTTACAAAATCTATGTATCACCTCCATCTGAACTGTGAAACTAATGTAAAATAGGATTTACAAACACACATGATATGATGTTTACTAAAGGAACTTTGCAAAAATGTACAAGAGTTTTTTTTGAGTAGTGCCTGAATCTATGCTAATGAAAAAATGAGTTGTGGATCAAAAAGAAGTCCTGTTACAGATGAGGATTAAAAAAGTTCAAAGTTGAGGACCAAAGAAAATATTTGAAAAAGTAGGGACTGTAAAAAAGTCTTCATGCTAACAAATGAGATAGTACAGTTGTGTAAGTTAAACCTGCCATAACAGTAGATGTTCATATGATCACTGCTGCAGTAGCCTTACTTATATAGGTTATATCCTGCCAAGGATATAATGGTCAGACAGCTTCAAAAGCTTCAAGGCACCTTCTGCACACCTAACTGGATTTGCACCTGTATCCTAAAACCTGACCCTCCCTCTAAATCTTATCTTCTCCACTCTATCACTACTCTATCTTCCCCTTCTCTCTACCAGACTAACTCCTTCTGTTGTCACTGTAGCATGCTTTATTCCTACCTTAGGCCTCTGCCGCCTTCACTTTCCCTGTTAAGTTAACTTCTTCACACTGCTAATACTATTACTTACATACCAATCCTTTTCTATTCCTATACTCAAATCATGACTGTAAAACTATTTGACACTGTAGTTATCAAATGTATTCAATATTATCATCAAAATTATACTATGTGTTAATTATTTTATTACTACTATTTTATATACTCTATATTATTGTGTAAACTCTGCTGTATGTAATTAAATGTAAAGCTTTTCTCCCCGGGCCTCCACTGAAAATGGGCTCATTTCAGGCCCAGTGGACTTTCCCAGTAAACAAATGCAATAAATAAATAAATAAATAACTAAATAAATAAACTGACTTACAGATTGAGCTGAGCTCACTAAAAGACATGTTTGGGCAAAAAGCCCTTCAGAGCTTTCCTGCCAGCAGAAAGAAGCAGGCTGAGCCCTGAAAGGGCTATGCTAGGAACAACAAAACAAACATAAATATCCTCACCCTGGCATAAAAAAAGCACACCAAAAATGAGGGGGATGGAGGGAGGGAGCTGCTACTGCAGCAATGATCAATCAAACATCTACTGTTATGCTAAGTTCAGCATACTATATCATTTATATTGATCACTGCTGTAGTAGCCTTAGCTATATAAGTGGATTACCATAGCTAGCTATATTTGTGAGGAACAAGGGGAACAGTCCAGGAACCCCTGAGAATGGTCCCAGCAAAGCTTGATCTGGACCAAGAGAAGAAATCACGTTTGTAGTGCTTTGTAAAAGCATGCATGAACACCAAGTAGCAGCTTCAAGAATATTTCTAGACTCCACCCATTTCCAAAGATGAAGCCTAGGCTCTGGAAAAGAATGCCTTGACCCTGCCTGTGATAGATTTGTTATGGTGAGTATAACAATGGTATAGCTTTAGACAACCCTTTGAAAATAGTCTGCTTTGAGACAAATTGTCCCTTGTATTTATTCTCACCTTCACAGGAAATGCACAACTGATCCAAAGATCTGAGAGATATAGTTCTGTCAAGAGTACCAAAGTTGTCTGTGGACATCCAAGTTATGGAGTATCCTTTCTCCTTCATTTTTAGATTCAGTAAAGATAACTGGGAAATTGATACTTTGTTTAAAATAAACTTGGATACTACTTTAGGCATAAAAGAACTATTAGTTATCAAAGAAACACTGTCCCTATGGAAAATGAAGTAGGACTGACTCACCATAAGAGTTTACAACTCAGATAATTTATTACAGAGGCCATAGCAACCAGTAAAACTGTTTTCCATCTTAAGACCCTCAAGTCAACCAAATTAGCAAGTTGAAATGGAGTAAGTGTTAGCTTCTCTACCACAAAATGACTATCCCAAGCAGGATGCCACTGGTTTACGTGCAGTGTTTCAGGCAAAACCTCTTTCATGAATATTTTGATGTGAAATTGTCCTGAAAGAGGAGGATCTATGGTCAGACATGCTGGAATGGCCTATAAATGAATGGATACTGGTTATGTCACTGGCATTGTCTAGAAAACCTTTTCCAATTTTATAATATATGATTTTCTGGTAGCAGGCTTTCTTCTCTCACTTACTACCATTGTCCTCAGTAAACAGGTGCCTAAAAGGAATTAAGACCTTATCATACAGGAAGTCAATAACAAATTATTGATGTTGGAGTATATCAAAACACCTGTTCTTTTTTGAGTAGATCCAGTCTGTGAGGAAACGTTTGATAAGTACTCCTGGCTATTTCTGAAAGAAGGGAGGACCTCAGTTGCCTAGACCAGAAGGGAATCACCACAAAGATCTTGGGAGATTCCTTTTGACTTTTCAGAAGTACCCTGTATATTAGTAGAAAGGGTGGAAAAGCATACAGGAACATTCCTGTCCAAAGAAAAGAAAATACATTTGTCTTCCAGGTCTTCTTGCAGAGAGTGTAGGAACATTATCTTGCTAGTTGATTGTTCAAATAAGAGGCAAAAAGGTCTATTTGAGGAACTCCCCACAGATGGAGCAAATCTTGGAAAATTCCCTGATCTTGTTTCTATTTCTGAGAGTCTGTCCCGGTCCTGCTCAGCTTGTCTGCCACACAGTTTTGCTCTGGTGGAATGTAGGATGCCTGTAAATTGAGATTGTGCTGTGAAGCTATATCCTATGCTATCATGGCTAGTCTGCAAAGGGGATGCAACCTGATTAACCCTCACCTGTTGATGTAACACAATACTGTGGTGTTGTCTGAAACCACTATGAAGAGGTTCAGGGTGCCAAATATTATTCAGAGAGTTGAGTGCCTTGATGAGGGCAATCATCTCATAGGTTCATAGGTTCATAGGTTTATACTAGGCTATCTGCCCTAAGGCATTTATAAGCCTAGCCCAAATTTTTGTGGCTTACGCCACCCCTTATATGAAAAAATACTGTTCCCATTAGTTTGTTGTGCCTCTGTCCAGCAGTGACACAGAGATGATTCCCAGGGTAAACCTACGATCTCCCATCCACAGGTCTAGATTTCTCTTGAACAGAGTCAGCAAGGTGCTCTGCCTCACATGGACCGGGATTTTATTCCACAGCATAGGGAGTCTCTGAGTGATAAATCTATCCCTCCAGCACGTCCTATTTATATCCGTGCTAAGGTTTAAGTCACTTGCTCTAGTGGTTTTGGTGGATTTGGATTTTTTGAGGTGGAGCATGTCCATTAATTCCGGGTTGGACATGGCCTTGTATGTCAGGCACATGTCACCTCTGAGCAGACAGTATGCGACTGAATAGAGCTGGAGTTTCTTCAATCTGGCAGCATATGACAGATTTTGGAGTCCCTTTATCCTTTTGGTGAGGAACTTTTGGGGTCTCTCCAATTGCTGCAGATGTCGGGTGAGATACATCCCGAATGGGGCATTGTACTCGATCATTGGTCTGATAAGTGAAGAGTACAGGGGAACAATGACCTCACTAGATCTGGATCTCATAGATGTTTATGTGCTTGCATCTG
This sequence comes from Protopterus annectens, assembly GCF_019279795.1. Lineage (NCBI taxonomy): Eukaryota > Metazoa > Chordata > Ceratodontiformes > Protopteridae > Protopterus > Protopterus annectens. Next base: position 443,615,810 of record NC_056747.1, on the reverse strand, counting down.
TTCTTGGTGTTCCACACCCCTGCACTTGTATCCCTCCTGAAACTGCTCCTCAAACAAAGTCCAAAGCATTTGTGGTAGCTGACTGCTTTGCAGCAAGGAGGGAAAATGGAAAACCTGGGTTTAAGGATATCTGTTGTCTCCAATAAAAGGTTTCTCTTTTGACAAAACCCAGTGCTGGCATTTGAAAAGATAAAGAGTGTTGATGTTTGGATTAATGATATTTCAGATACCACTGTATCTTTCTTATGTGGAGCCTTGCCAGGGGTATCATGAGAATCAAGGATGACATGAGACCCAAAATCTAGAGGCATTCCCTCACAGTGACTGAAGTCTGAGCAGAAAACTTTAGAAATGGATCTAAATAAGGACTTATTTTTTGTGGAAGAAAAGCTTCTTGAACTGAGGTGTCTAGTTGACATCCCTGGAGCACGATCCTTTGTGAGTGAGTTAAGAAAAACTTTTTGACTGTTTTCTTTTAATCCCAGCTTGTTTAAATGATCTCTCATCCAAAAGAGAGATTCCTGACAGTTTGAAAATGACTGCAAAGATAAGCAAGTCATCTAAATATGGAAAAATGTAGATACTCTGAATAACTGAAGCTAGATTCTGAGTGCAGTGGAAAGTCCAAATGATAAGGTACAGAAATGACAATGTGATCAAGACATACAAAATTTAAAAAAATGTATAAAGTCTGGGTGAATATGGATGCGGTGATAAACATCTTATAAGTCTAATTTTGCCAGGAAATTTGAAAGAGGAAGAAGATGTAATAGGTTGTGTGGTGACATTATTTTTGAATTAGCACTATCACAGAGGTGTAGGAAAAGAAAGATCCAGAACTGGTCTCCAAGTATTTTCTTTCTTTGGCAATAAGAAAATCCTTGAATAAAAACCCTTCCCACTTGGGAAGGAGGAACAGGTTCTATCAGTCCTTGGGACAGTCTATGAAGAACAGGTGGAAACAAAAAGTGTCAGATCTGGAGGATGAGGGATAACCTCCTGGAAAAGAGGATTTTCCTCCCACTGTCATCTGTAGTCTTGCTGGATGGTATTCAGAACCCATTTCTTTAAAGCAATCCGTTGCCAAATAGAGAAAAAAAGGAGATTAAGACTTTCTGGAATAAAAATGAGACCAGGGTGGGAGTGGGTTGCAAAGTCTCTTGAATAGTCAATCAGGTATATTGGACTGTACTTGGTTTGGGAAGGTTAGATACTTTTTTTTTGGAACTCCCTTGCCATTCCTTATTATTTATTGATATTTGTTAACCAGGTTTGTCCAGCTGGGCTTGAGGCCCATTTTCAGTAGAGACCCAAGGAGAAAAGCTCCAACACATAAACAAATTATAGAAATTCGAACTTTAGAATCAAAAATGTAACAGAAGTCTGTTATAAAAGAAAGTTACAAAATAGAATAGCAATGCATGCACATCATTTCTTATGATGAAACACATATATTTACATATATACAAGAAGAATTTTGACCAACAGTATTGATTTAGTATCAAGTATGAATCCAAAATAATGGAGTACTTAGATGAGAGGGAAGGGAGTAAGAGAGGTATAATGGAGGGGCACTAGGTTGGGTCTTCACAAGGGTAGGTTTTAAAGTTAATTAGAAGAAGTTTGAGTTTTCCTTTAACGTGAGATGGGTGGATGATGGAACGTATATCTATTGGAAGTTTGTTCCAAGCTTTGGCAATGGAGTATTTATATAGGAACGTCTTCTTAAACGTCTGTTTACCTAAAATATGCTGAAACTGTTTATTCTGTTTTCTGCCAAAAATGGAAGAGAAGAAAGAAAGTCTATTGAACAATATGTAAAAGGAGAGCTGAAAAATATTAGGGATTGCCTGGATCAGCTTGCCCCTTTCATTTGACTTTTTGATCATCTATGCACCGGGGGGGGGGGGGGGCAAACACTAAACCCCCATCCAAGCGAGGATTTAAAATGTAATTTTTAACATAATCTAGAAGGTTCTAAGAATGCAGCCTTGCAGACCTCCTTAAAATTGCACCAGTAGTCATATACCTGGAAAAAAGTATCAACAGAATTATACAATACTCTGCAAACAGTGAGTACTGACCTGTGAAAAAGAAGACGCTAAGTCATTTAAAGCAGATTTTTTTCCACATAAGAAGAAACTGCAGATACAACATTCCTTATATTTTCACAATTTGGTAGAACAAGCTTTAGCATATGAACCTGACATTTCAAAATTCTGAAAACCAAAGTTGCAGAAGTATACATTTTTTCCCATACCTATCAATAATTTTCCTGTCCTTATTAGAAAGAGTAGGATTGACATCTGTGGTGGTGCAGCAGTAGCATTGTTGCCTCACAGCAAGAGGTTCTCCTGTTCAGTTCTTGGCTGGAGTGCAGGGAGTGCCTTCTGTGTGGAGTCTGCATGTCCTCCCTGCAGTTGGGTGGGCGTTCAAAAGACATGTGTAAATAGGCATGCCTTCGTTGAAGGTTGAACATCAAGCTGACACCTCGGCGTTCGTCAAAATCTACTGCCAATCATTAGCAGACTGGAGTTCTGCTGTGGCGACCCCTAACCGGGAAAAGCCAAAAGACAACAACAACATTAGAAAGAGTAGGATTGGAATTAAATAAGTGCTTAGCAACAGTGGGGTCAACTAAGCCTTTAGCTGTGGGCCCAATCTGGCAATATTGTATACAAAATTTAAAAGACTGAGGAATTTCATATATCCTTTCTTTCATTTTAGCGGCAGCTGGCTGACTAACAGGAAAATTGCAGACAGTAACACACACTCTTTAAAGTTGACAGAACAGGAGGAATTGGTGTAGTTTCTGAAAAATCCTCGTAGTATTTTGAGGGACTGAGAAACCTCAGTGTTCTCCCACTGAAAACACTGGCACATTCTAGCAATAGTCTCACAGAAAAAGAACCCGCCACAGGGAGAATAAGAAACTGAGCTCTCCTCTGAGTATGAATTAGAAATCTGAAAAAAAAATTGAGTCCATCCCTGCATCTTCCTGTTAAGATTCAGAATCATTAATCTCTTTAGGAAAAGATGAATCTTTCTTTTACCTGAAACTACTTTACAATAAGGATCAATAGCTTGAATTAAACCCTGAGCCAAACCCAGTAAGCTACTCCTGTCTAAAGAAAACTGAGGCAAAGTCAATACATGCTTAGTTTTCTGTATTTTTTTCACAAGAAAAATGGAGCAAATTTGGTTACTAATGGCAGCAGCTGCTTATCTAGTGATGGGCACATCATTCTGGCAAAACAGAGAAACCTTTTCTGTTCCCTCTCCCAGGACTGACAAGAGTGGCTCTCCCTTGCCCTCTGAAGGGACTCAAATAGCCACAAAGGATATGGCTAACCCATGGTCCATAGTCACTGTAGGTGCTACAACAGAAGGATCCTGCATAAAAAGATGAGTGTTCTGAGGTACAACAAATGGCCACAGCATAGTCACCCACCTGTGACTGAGGCAAATATCTCACCTCTGGTGGCAAAGGCTGTTGCTTACATTTTTCTTTTTGCAGCTGGAAGGAGGAGTGACCTTGGGACCGATAGTCTGTAACATGGTTATGATGAAAATGATGCCTCTATTCCAGGGAAGACAAGCAGCAAATGCTTGTAAATTTAGTAGTCCACAAAAGTTATTAATTTTCTTTCTGTTTTTTTTTTTTTTTTTTTACATAAAAGCACAGTAAAAAGTACTTTGAAACACTATGTCAGCCCCACCAAGGAAAAATAAACTCAATTTCTCCACAGAAATGATGTTTTCCGTTTGTTAACACTACTTTTAAACTGACAGAAACACAACAAAACACTCTTAGCTTTAAGATAAGATTCCTGAAGATGTGAGTAGCAAAACATTAATAAATTTAAGAAAATGGAATTTTTTTTCACCAACGGGAACTTATCTGGCCAGCAAAGGAAAGCACAAGATGACCATTGATCCTGAAAACCTCCCAGGAGCGTACTCTTCACAGTTTGTGTGGATGGAAGGTGCCTTAAAGCTTTCAAAGTTGGCCGGCCATTACATTTTATATATATATATATATAACCCACATAGATAAGGCTACTGCAGCACTAATCAATATGAATCAGCTATTTAAAAAACATGATTAACATCTCCACTTCATCAACATTTGTTTCCTGTTATATAAAGGAAAAAAATGTACTGACATTCTTCTGCCATTTACTTTAAGAAAAAGTCTACATTTCTTTAATCTGACAAAGAGATTTATGCTACTGCATAACTGGTCATTTTTAAGGTGTGCCAAACATCATTGCTAAACTGTAATAAAGACAGGTATTTTCACTTTGCTATATTTCCAAACACAAAAACTGTCACGGAAGTTATTCACACCTAGAGCATTTTTCAGTACACTTTAACAGTAACAGCTCATTTTCTGGGGCTGAATTAATTAACTATGGGATATATACCAATTAATGTTAGGCAGCATAAGAAAGGGAAACATGGAGGAAACAAATGTTGATAAAGTGGAGATGTTAATCATGTTTTTTAAATAGCTGAGGGTATTTGTTCCTGAGGGACACATTATAAAATGTCATGGTTGGAGACAAAAACATACATTCTCAATGCCCATGTGTAATACAGTATACTGGAGATATGGCTAGCAATTATGATGATCTGCAGTATTTTCATATGTACATTAATATTTCTAAACAAGTGTCTTACAGACTACTACATGGCATCAGGGAAAACCTAAGTGGTGAAGAAAAATGTTATTGATATTTGCACTGTAAGTTGTACATCATGAGAAGTATTTGGTGTAATTTATAGTAATAATGTTACAAAATAGCACAGTGTTTCACATTTTGGCAAACAGCTCAACAAAAAACACTCATAAATAATTTCTTACTGTTATGTGAAAGCTGAGATGTGGCTAATGAAAGTGATCTGACACTGTATGTGTAGGTCGTACAGTTTCCAAGATAGGACAACTTGTTTATGAAATGTTAGAGGAACAGATACAATTGTGGATCATATTACAATATGGATAAAAAGATGTGAATATGTGCAATAATATCACTCTAAAGAAAACTTTTGACTTATAAAATTTTAAGGTGCCTACAACATCCAAACAAAGACTATTTGCAGTTTTTACTGAATGGTTTGTCCATGTAACCTTTCTACCCTTTGCTTGGATATTGTCTGGGATGTTTTACTGGCACCTTAATGTTTATGGGCAAATGACTGGCCTTTAAGCCCTGCATTTATAAAGTATAACCAAGCAATCCACTCATGCTGTACTAACCAGGTCACAGAATGTCTAAAGCATGCCATTTCTAGAGCTAGAGGGGTTCGGCTTTATTGGCCTGGATCTTCCCATAAACCCTTAAAAAGTAAAAAGTCATGGGCATTCAGAAGCCATATAGCTGAAGCACTGCTATGTCTTCAAGGGGTTATTTGAATTTATACAATGACCCCCCATTAATATTCAAAAACGTGCATGTTGATTGGTCAGCGTGCACGCTGTAAATCAGAGTTATAGTAATGGAAAAAGGTCCGGTCGCCCTGACTTTTTCCATTACTATAACTCTTTTTTTTACAGCAACGGAGAACACAAGATCTCCGTTGCTTCACACTGTCTTGCTATGTTAAACGAGCTTAACATAGCGAGACAGCTTTAAAAAAGCAATGGAGATTCTCCATTGCTTTTTTTAAAGCTGTCTCGCTATGTTAAACTCATTTTACATAGCAAAACAGTTTTTAAAAAGCAATAGAGATGTTGCTTTTTCCGTTGCTTTTTTCAATAGGCTTAACGTAGCCAGACAGTTTTAAAAAAGCAACGGATAGCGAGACAGCTTTAAAAAAGCAAGGGATATTCTTCGTTGCTATTTTTAAAGCTGTCTCACTATGTTAAACTCATTTAACATAGCAAAACAGTTTTTAAAAAGCAACGGAGATCTTGCTTTATGCGTTGCTTTTGCTTTCACCCACAGCTCTGATGTACTGCGTAGGCATGCCCAGTACATCAGAACTGCCGCAGAATACCAGACAGCTGCGGATGGGCAGCAAGGAGGCATTATACAATGCCATTATTTAAGAAAAGTAATTATTTTTTTTCTTAAATAATGTCATTGTATAATAGCAATAACCCACTTCTGGGTGTGGGTAATGCTGGATTTACCCACGGTTGGCTTTATTTGGCCACTTGGGCTTTGCCGTCATGACCAAACCACACCAACCGTGGGTAAATCCAGCATTACCCACACCCAGGCGTGGGTTATTGCTATAATAGCCTATGAGCCTGCTGTACAGGAGGTTTAAGGTATTATATGGTGAAAACAGTAGCATGGCTGTCTTTCTTGCAGTTCATGCTGCTAGAGGCATGACATTCTAGGGCTCAATGATGCAGCAGTGCATGGCTGCTTAAATGTTTATCAGTACTACTAACAGGGACCATCAGCATCTCATGGTTCAGGCTTATGCCTCAAAATACCCTGAGATGCTTTATTTGAGGGATAGAAGGATTAGTACACAGGATTGTGATTCTATTATACATTGTACAAAGAAGTATTAATGCAATTTAATGAATTTCAGTTAGAGGTAAAATTCCTATTGAAAATGCATTTGTAGAATGAAAAATTTTTACTGAGGATGTATTTGATAGTTAAGGTTTTTAGATATTTGTTAGGTTTAATTTATGATACACAGTATAGAGAAATCAATATTTATTAGATTCAGTTTCTAATTTCATTAGAAACTGGTCAAAAAATTTAGATTTTTTAGATTTAAAATACATATATTTTTAATATTTGTCATTTTTTATAAGGGAGTTTTTAAGATTAGGAAGACCATATATGGACATGAGATGATAACAGGAAATGGGTGGTGCTTTGTAAATAAGAGGCTTATGCTTCTTATATTTTCATTCATTCTCTATTATATTTTTAATATTTTTGTCTTTATATTTATTATTGAACCCGGTATATTTATTAGGGGATATAGAATGACACATAGTAGGAATCGGAAGATCTTCCGAGTACAAATTGTATCGCTGCTTATTTTGTAGACGTTAAGATGAACTATACTGTAACAGTAACGTCTCAGGTACGACGCTTTTATCAGCGATAGTGCCATACATCATGAGCGTATGTACACGCCACTAGAAGCAGAATGTGAGGAAAATGTAACTTGCTTTTAGCTGCCTACTTTGCAGATACTAAGATGAATTATACTGAGTGGTAATACCTTAGGCACAACGCTTTTAGTAGCAATAGTACCTTACACCATGAGCGTATGTGCACGCCCCTAGAAGTAGAACATGCAGGAAAATGCAACTTGCTTCCTCTTGAGTTTTACAAGCATTGAAATGGTCCTTATAAGATATATATAAGTAAGCATGAATTATGAAATGTTAAGATAAAGTTATTCTTGTCCTTATATTTAGTATGGGATGTTATTAGTCCCGTAAAGTGAATGAAATAAAATGCACAACTTATAATGATGTATATAGCAGATTTTTCTAATTGATTGGTTAATTATGGCTTAACAGCTCTATTGTTTTAATGATTTGAATGATTGTTAACAATGAGATGTATATAAACAGCTAGGTTGAAAGTTTTGAATTGTATCTGAAGAAGCATGCAAGACGCATGTGAAAGCGCTTATACATCCTTTTATCAATTGGAATAAAGCACATTTTTTTAGAAGACTTCAGTGTTCTCGTGGTGTGTCCTGGAAGATTTGTCTTGCCATTTTAACTTCACACTTGCTACAGGACACTTTAGGAGGACAGTGGCAATTTTTTGTTACTACTATTATTTAAGAAAAGTAATTATTTTTTTTCTTAAATAATGTCATTGTATAATAGCAATAACCCACTTCTGGGTGTGGGTAATGCTGGATTTACCCACGGTTGGCTTTATTTGGCCACTTGGGCTTTGCCGTCATGACCAAACCACACCAACCGTGGGTAAATCCAGCATTACCCACACCCAGGCGTGGGTTATTGCTATAATAGCCTATGAGCCTGCTGTACAGGAGGTTTAAGGTATTATATGGTGAAAACAGTAGCATGGCTGTCTTTCTTGCAGTTCATGCTGCTAGAGGCATGACATTCTAGGGCTCAATGATGCAGCAGTGCATGGCTGCTTAAATGTTTATCAGTACTACTAACAGGGACCATCAGCATCTCATGGTTCAGGCTTATGCCTCAAAATACCCTGAGAATTGGAATATCTGTGTCATTCATTTATGCACACAAACACAGACACACACACACACACACACACACACACACACACACACACACACACACACACACACACACACACACACACAAACAAATTCACACGTTCTTTTTTATGCTAGCTATTTAGAATATTTTCCTACAGACAAATCAATAACTTAGTTGGTAAACCCTCAAATCAATTCAAATGTATTCCAAAATGTTTGTGTATCTCTGTCTGTAACTGACAATTGTATCAACAGTGTTCATCCCGAGTAAACAAATTCAAATAAGTAAATAAATACATTTATATGCAGTTATTTTCCTTCTTATGAAATAAGGCCTGATGTTACCTTCTGAATCCAAACTCCAGATAGATTATCTTGTTTATATTGGTGGAAATTTTGAAAGGCAATGCAGAATATGCCTTTCTGACATGGGTTCTCAATTTTGAGTTGAACCTGGGATGATACAGAAGATCTTCTTCATCTCCTTTATTAAAACTGTCACTTAAACAATCGTGTACTTCATGTTTACTAAATGGTCAATCCAATATGTAAATGTGAATAAATATATAAACATATATACGTGAGTGTGTGTGTGTGTGTGTGTGTATGTATATATATATATATATATATATATATATATATATATATATATATATGTGGGTCTACCTGATACACCGATACACCGACACGCCAAAACACTGACAACTAAATAACCGATATGACAAAACCGAAAGTTCATAATAAATCCACAAGGCAGTACCAAACATAGAAAAATAAGCTGCCAAGTCCATTGAAAGGGTAAAAAGTTTATTCCACAAAACGAAACCACTTAAAACCATGAACGCCTTTGTTTAAAATACAAGAACACTGTGTTTTCATCTATTACTGTGACTTCCTCAGATGACCAGCATATGCATATCAATTCATATATATACAATCATTTAATTGGCTATCCAATACTATACTCAAAATAATTAAATAATTAAATAAATAATTAGATTAATTAAAATCATGATGTTAGTTTAGTAAAGGAAGAATAATAATATAAAAAAACATTGTATTTTCAAATCCTAAAAATGTCAGTGTCTGCAGTATTAAAAATATCAAAATGCTCTAAAAAGTCCTGAATAAATATTATATTAAGAGTATGCTTTCAAATATATGTTAAAATCATTATATATAGCAAATTTAAATAAACTGATAAAATAAATATGATGAATACATTAGGAGTGCCCTCTGGTGGTCAACCTAAAGTATATACCATTGCTACAGCTTTGCTGATCTCAGTTTTAGCAATGGTAATATAGAAATATTATCATTTAAGCCTGGATATCTACCGGCTTCCAATGTTAGTTGCCACCACAATTCTCTATATTCTATTTTATCCTCCCAGGGTCCTCCTCTAATATCACATTTGATCTGTTCAATTACTAGGAATTTAAATTTATATTCAGCACAGACCTTACTATGTTTATAAAGGGCGTTGCTTTCCTTTTTTGTCAAAATGTCATACATATGTTCATAGATTCTTCTTTTCAGACCTCTCTCAGTCTTACCAACATAAAATGACCCACATTTTTTTCACAGAAAGCTAAATAAACTATTCCTTTTGTTTCACAATTAAAATATTCTGTGCTGCAAACCCATCTTTCTGCTTTCTAAATAATAGCCTTCTTTATTTAGCACGTAGCAACATTGACTGCAACGTCCGCATTTGTATGTGCCTATTTTATTCCTATTATTATTATAATTATGTTTGTTTTCTAAAATATTGTCTATATTTTGGGAATTCTTATAAATTATCTTTTCGGTATTGTAGTCAAATTTTCTATATCTGTAAATGTTAGGAATTTTTCCCATTCCTTCAAAAATATTTTTCTAATGCCATTATTTAGCCCATTATATTCCAGTATTAATGCTTGCTGGAATTCCTCACCACAACTTTTCTTAAAATATGCATTACTTAAACATATGTCATTTCCTATCTGTGTATTACTATATATAGGGGAAAATCTACCATTCCTTCCTGTTTCCACCTCTCTTCTTATTTGTCTAATAAAATCTTTTGGGTAGCCTCTCTCTAAAAACATATTCTCAAGCAAATCATTTTCATTCTTATAATCTATATCCGAACTTGTCATACGGCTACCCCTAACAAATTGCCCTTTAACTATATTTCTTTTACAATGCATAGGATGTGCACTTTGAAAATGCAAATATGAATTGCAGAAGGTTTCTTTCCTACATATTTTCATTTCAAATTTATGACCCTCCTTATAAACTTCGAAATCCAAGTATATTAATTTATTTTCTGAAATTTTATGTGTGAATTCTAGAAAATTTGTTGTTTTTCTAATATATTTTAAAAATTCATTCAACTTCTCAATTCCTGCAATCCACAAAATAACTGTATCATCTAAAAATCTTTTGTAAAGAATCCAGCAACTTTTGAATTCTGATTTCAGTAAAAATTTTTCTTCCCAGTTGGCTAATATTAAGTTGGCATAAGTTGGGGCACAGGCAGCCCCCATTGCTACTCCTTTTATTTGTTGAAAGAATTCCCCTTTAAAATGTATGAAATTGTATTTCAATACCAAATCCATAAGCCAAATATTAACTAATTAAAGATAATTTATAAGAATTCCCAAAATATAGGCAATATTTTAGAAAACAAACATAATTATAATAATAATAGGAATAAAATAGGCACATACAAATGTGGGCGTTGCAGTCAATGTAGCTACGTGCTAAATAAAGAAGGCTATTATTTAGAAAGCAGAAAGAGATGGGTTTGCAGCACAGAATATTTTAATTGTGAAACAAAAGGAATAGTTTATTTAGCTTTCTGTTAAAAATGTGGGTCATTCTATGTTGGTAAGACTGAGAGAGGTCTGAAAAGAAGGATCTATGAACATATGTATGACATTTTGACAAAAAAGGAAAGCAACGCCCTTTATAAACATAGTAAGGTCTGTGCTGAATATAAATTTAAATTCCTAGTAATCGAACAGATCAAATGTGATATTAGAGGAGGACCCTGGGAGGATAAAACAGAATGTAGAGAATTGTGGTGACAACTAACATTGGAAGCCGGTAGATATCCAGGCTTAAATGATAATATTTCTATATTACCATTGCTAAAACTGAGATCAGCAAAGCTGTAGCAATGGTATATACTTTAGGTTGTCCACCAGAGGGCACTCCTAATGTATTCATCATATTTATTTTATCAGTTTATTTAAATTTGCTATATATAATGATTTTAACATATATTTGAAAGCATAATCTTAATATAATATTTATTCAGGACTTTTTTTAACATTTTGATATTTTTAATACTGCAGACACTGACATTTTTAGGATTTGAAAATACAATATGTTTTTTTATATTATTATTCTTCCTTTACTAAACTAACATCATGATTTTAATTAATCTAATTATTTATTTAATTATTTAATTATTTTGAGTATGCTATTGGATAGCCAATTAAATGATTGTATATATATGAATTGATATGCATATGCTGGTCATCTCAGGAAGTCACAGTAATAGATGAAAACGCAGTGCTCTTGTATTTTAAACAAAGTCGTTCATGGTTTTAAGTGGTTTCGTTTTGTGGAATAAACTTTTACCCTTTCAACGGACTTGGCGGCTTATTTTTCTATGTTTGGTGCTGCCTTGTGGATTTATTGGTTTATTTGCAGTCTCTGGGAATTTGAAAACCGAAAGTTCAAAAACACGAAACTTCACATGCCCGACAAACCACAATCCCGACACTCAACAAAACAAATACCTTTCCCAGAAAACACACAAACACAAGCACACCAAAAACTTACAAACCTACACTAAACCTTACATACACAACTATCTATGCACTAACCTTAACCCAAACCCTAACCCTAAGGTCCGTCACTATCGCACACTTACCTTACCCGCACCCTAACCCTAACTCACTTAATCAGCCCCTAACCCTTAAGTTTGTCACTATCATACAATTACCTTACCCGCACCCTAATCCTAACTCACTTAATCTACCCCTAACCCTCAAGTCTGTCACTATCACACACTCACCTTACATGCACCCTACCCTAACGTCAGTCACTATCACACACTTACCTTACCCACACCCTGACCCTAACATCCATCCCTACTGCACACTTACCTTAACATGGTGTTCTCAGCATTGGGATTCTCAACTTTTGGTCTTCTCTGTTGTCGATCTTCCAATGTCGGTGTTCTCGTGGTCGGCGTTCTGCACTTTCGGCATTTTCAGGTAGACCTATAGATATATATATATATATATATATATATATATATATATATATATATATATACATATATACATATGGGATCCGGATACATGCTTGACTAGCATATGTCTGAATCACAAAACATTGAACAGACATACATGAAAGCGCTTAACATCGAAAAGCGCTTCTGTGTATATGTGCCTGTTCTGCAGATCGGACTACAGTGTGGGTAAGGGATAATTCCCTTTTCCCCACTGTAGTGCAATCTCGGAGTGAAAATATTAAAGTAGGGGGGGTGTGGGGGTAGATTTTTTTTCTTTTGAACTACACATACATGGAAGCGCTTTCTGATGTTAAGCGCTTTCGTGTATGTGTGTTTGATGTTTTCTGATTCGGACACATGCTAGTCGAGCATGTGTCCTAGACCCATATATATATATATATATAGATATATATATATATATATATATATATATATATATATATATATATATATATATATATCTATGTATAAAGTAAACAAAACCAATGGTGCTCATACCTGACAGGTGCATAGAACCAAAAACGGCGCACTGAGAAAATATCCAACCCAGAACATAACTCATCCAGCACTCACTATGTTCCAATAACATAGTAAATAACTACTCAGTGTTGTGGCATTAATCCATTTTATTCCAAAATAGGCAAATAAGCAGACATCCAACATAATGGACATGGCCTTTGTTACTTGCAGACATACATAACTTACATGACCTCTGTTACTTGCAAACCGGTTTCACCCAGGTTTGCAAATAACAGAGGCCATGTCCATTACACTGGATGTCTGTTTTATACTAACTATTGTTTGTAGTGCTTCTTTATGGAAAAAAATCTTAAACTTTATTTGTTGTAAAACAAAAGCAAAATATTTCAGCTAAAAGGATGATTAATACATTACACAAAAATAATTTCAAATGTATCACTATCCAGTTACAAACTTAATTTTGGCCTGCTTTACAATTTATATTTGTTAACCCTATCTTGTGTGTACTTTTGGAAAGCTCAGTATGTCTGAACTGAAGTTTTGGAAAGGATTAACTTCATGCTTATTTTTTTACATTTTTTGAGGAAAACATATTCATACTGTAAAACCGCAATGCAAAAAAGGTAACGCACAATTTTCTTGTCATTTTGTTGTCTTCTAGTCTTTCCAGCAACCCCCACTTTCTGGATGTACCTGCTTCTTCCATCTGTTTCACTGAGCTGTCATGTTTGACATTTCTTTCTTATGTGACAGGTGATCTCGGGTAATGTATCAGTCCTGTTAATGTAAAAAATCTGTCTGCAGTCACTGTCCAAAGTAATTTACAATCTAGAACAAAAAGGGATCAGACTGTCAGGTTGGACTTTACCTGCTGCTTAAAAAACATGTAAAGATCTTGACACAGCTCATGATTCATTGGATTTACTGCTTTTTTGTTAAGATACCTTCCTGCTTCTTGAATACCCGCAGGTGTTTCAAATGACATAAATACTTAGGCGCCTCAAGATATTTCAGACAATTAGGTTAATTTTTCTAGATAATTTCTAGAATCAAGAAAAGTGAATGTTTTTTTAGGCAAGGCATTTTCATACTGGTCTGATGTTGCTTACATGCTTAATATCAGTCCATTACAACAACTGAAAAAGGAATATTAGAATAATTTTTGTTTTAAGATAAAATAACAGACTTGTCTTATATTACAGGGACAGTATGCATTCTAATTAGAGTGACAACAGTGTTTTAAGGCCTTCATTTATAAAACCCATTAATATGATTGTATACAAAATGAAAGCAGTAAAGTGCGATAACATTTTACCTTACCTTTTTAGTTAAAAATGTTTTTGACAGTTACAGCATACGTTTAGAATACTTAATATGCAAATTCACATTCTGAATAGAAGAGAAGAAAAAATGCAGTTCAATATATTCTTTGCTAGAAAGGAATTTAATATAAGTTGCTAAATATACTTTTTATACATTTCTAAATGTATTCAATACAAACGAAACGTAATCAATGTATAGCAATACCAACTACATATGTAAATTATTTTTGTGTTATGAATAGTTCAACTAACTGTATAAGTAAATTATTTTATTTTTTATGTATAGCTGAGGTCATGGTTCAACTAGGGCTTTGGAGCAGCCCACAGCTTATTCTGCCAGTTATAAACAAATATAATTAAAGGATAATAAAAAAAAATATATATATATATATATATATATATATATATATATATATATATATATATATATATATATGGTTCCCTATCAGAAGCCTGAAACACTATAAGCCTGAAAATCAAAATCCTGAAAACTATAGACTGAAAATTCAAAATCCTGAAAGCCCAAAATCCTGAAACTCAAAATCCTGAAAACACAAAATAGACATACTGACGTCATTGTGGCTTTGCTATTGTTAGCCCTGTGGTGTTGGGTCATGTGTTGGGTTCAGGTAAGTGTGTGGTTGGTTTTATGTTAGGGTTAGGGGCGGTTTAAGTGAGTTAGGGTTAGGGCGCAGGTTAGGCATGTATGCAATAGTGACAAATATTGGGGTTGGGGCGGTTTAAGTGAGTTAGGGTTAGGGCGCGGGTCAGGTGAGTGTGCGATAGTGACGGACCTTAAGGTTAGGGTCACGGTCAGTTGGTAGATATTAGTGTCTTTATAGTGACATATTAGCATTATTTGTGTTTTCAGGATTTTGAGTTTCAGGATTTTGGGCTTTCAGGATTTTGAATTTTCAGTCTATAGTTTTCAGGATTTTGACTTTCAAGTTTATAGTGTTTCAGGCTTCTGATAGGGAACCATATATATATATATATATATATATATATATATATATATATATATACTGTGTAGGAAGTGTTCTCATAAGATAGGAAATAGACTAATTAGTATATACTCTCATGTTATCATTTAATGAACGTTTACATAATAAAGTCAGTATTCAGTTAACTTGTAGATAGTGACTTGGAAATAAATGTGAATTAAAACATTTGGAGAACTTTAATTGTCACTATAATAAACAAAATGTGCTTCTTATCAAACCACAATTCTGTCTGAGTCTTTCTTTTGAATAACATAATTTCATAACATAGTTTAATGATCAGTTTCTTCAAACAATTTCAAAACCTTGCTAGGCTGTTTTCTAATGTAAGCAAACATAGGAAATGAGATCAAAAGCAAGCACTTCATGCCATGGTAGTAAAATCCAACAAATCAGCAGAAAACCAAGAAAAGAACACAATATTTGAAGTGATAAACATATTAAATTCTACCAGAATTTGAAGAGATAAATTTACTATATTTTGTTTGATTGCATTTAAGATTTTCTTCCTGTCTTTGTGCAGTATTTTCAAACAATACAATATGATAGCATGTTTTGTGCCATGTGATTGCTGTTGTTTTCATGGATGTATTACTTCTAATTTGAAAGTTAACTGGTTGGTAAGGGTTATATGACTACTGTTTAAGTTATGGCTTTTTATGTACTAGTTTTAATATCTAATGACATGCTGGATATGAAAGCATATGTATTTTACTACTGGAGTCTAACAAATTATTCCTCTATGTTCCTGCGCTTGTTTATTTCTGCTGTTTTGTCTTGTAATGTATTATTTGCTTTTTCATGAAGACACTGGGCAGTCTTATGGAATATCGTATAGCTCGTAAAGAAATTATGTGTATATAAATATGAACTGATAAAATGTAGCACAGAACTTTCAGAAGCGATACATAACATGTAATTTTATAATTCACTTTAAGGTCAAAATTTTAATATGAATCTTATTTCGAAAATATATTTTGCTGAAAACATAGTAGCATATCTAAATGTGTAAACAAATTAGAAGAGGTTAGTTTAATGGCCATTGCTGCTTTATTGATCTGACTTATTATAAATTATTACAATAATATGGAAATTGTTTTACCTAATTAACCCTGATTTTTTCTCAGCAGAGAACAGTTTGGGATAACAAATGCAGTAATCATTTACACCAGCCTACTCTGATCAAGAGCAGAAGTTAATTAGCTTCTATATTATGATAAATGTTATTCTCCATACAGCAGTCATTTCTACTGATGTAGTTTAAGTACAAAATATATCTGCTAGGCACATGAATCTCAATGGCTTTGATTTTTAAAATAATGATCAAAGCTTTTCTAAAAGGATCTGGCTTGTTAGTCTTATTTACAGCATCTTCAAAGGGGTCACCATTCCACAATGTGATTTTTTCAAGTAGACCCAGCTTATACTTGATGTAGAAGGTGCAAAACAAAGAAGTGTATGTTGCAATGCAAGTGACAACAGTTCTTTAGCAGTAAAGAGTGTGACTTCACCAGAACGTGCTCTCTGAGCACTCCTTAAATGAGACAGTTGAGCCTAGAGGGTGAACTGGACTGGTTAAAATGAACAAAGCAACACATACTTAAAACAATACAACACTTAGCTATGGCCTGAATTAGTCCAGGAATTCTTAGTCTCCATGCAGTAAATACTTTTTAATATATTAAATCGATATGTGATGGGCAGCAGTACAATTTATTATACAAACATAAGACTTTGGCTGTCTTAATAAAATATAATGTTATAAATCTGGATATAGCTTAGTAAATGAGCATTACTGCACATTTTATATTGAAAAGACTAATATGTTAATAATCACAATAAACCTCTGGGTTGTGCCATTTTACCTATAACCAGAGGTATTTACCTAACATGGTAAACATGTGAGAGGATAAAACAGTGAGATTTATGGGTCTGGTGGTAATTGCTATGATAATCCAAATAGACTCCCCAAGCAAGCACAACAATAATGTAGAAAGAAATCCAGGAGAAGTTTCCAATGAAAAACAACATACTCTTTAATAAAATAACAAATGGCTCACAGTAAAAAACATAAAAAGGTAAGCACTTTCTTGCCAAATGTTAGCACTTCATCAGACCTAATTCAAAAACATCATTGTTGAATTTATATAGTGCAGACCAATCAGCTCCTACACATCTCAATCTCATTCATCTATTGGCCAAGCTTTCTATGTAGGCAAGACAACCCAACCTTTGAAAGAGAGAATTAAAGAACACTTCAGTGAATTATGCAATGCCAAGGTTACTAATGTGATGGCTAAACACTTTTCCAGGAATGATTCTAACCATGTTTTTGAATTTATGGCATCCCTAGCATGAGGATGGGAGACTTGAATAATGAAACAGAAATGAAAGAATTCAGATGGATAATATGGCTGCAGGCAGATAAAGAATCTGGGTTGAATGGCTCTGTCCCTTTCAAGTCAGCATTGAAAGCTCGGCCAATTAGATGAATGAGATTAAGATGTGTAGGAGCTGATTGGTCTGCATTATATAAACTGAACAATGGTGTTTTTGAATTAGGTCTGATGAAGTGGTAACATTTGGCATGAAAGTGCTTACCTTTTTATATTTTTTACTATGAGCCATTTGTTATTTTAATAAAGCGTATGTTGTTTTTTATTGGAACCTTCTCCTGGATTTCTTTCTAATTACTACCATAATACCATGGATATAGTTAGAAAAGATGTTTCTTACCTTTTTAATAACTCAGTTAATTCTGAACTGTTTGCTGAAGGTCAGTGAAGCAGCTCCAATACACTGACTGTGTATCACACTCACATATGTAAGTGCACTCAGACAATCAAGAGAAGTACTACAGGTTTTCTCAGTGACATTGGGTCATTGCAGTATTTGCCACAATGATGCATTTTATGTTTAAACATGTTTTTCTTCTTCTTCTCCTTCTTTTTAATTCAGATTTCTCTATGTATCTGAAATTGCTCCCTACCACAGTCATGAGACCTGATATCCTGGATTGTCCATTAAAAACAAAAAAAGAAGAAAAAGTGAATTTCAAAGCTGTTTGCTAAAGTATTTTTTAACAGGAAGACATTACCCTTAACACCCTCCAATGTGGGATGTTTGCCTACTTCTAGTACTTATATTTAATGGCCTAAGGCTACAACACCTCATACTGGAATGAATATTCCCCTACCTCACATCTAGCATATATATTGCCTCAGAAAGTAGTTTTGCTATTCCAAGTATCACAGTTACAGATCTACACTAGTTTACCAACCTATTTCACCAAATGGAGAACAGTACAAATGTACTTATCAAGTGAGTTTAAAAGGCATATCTTATCTTGATGTTAAAATTCAATGGAACTCAGAAGATGGTTTAACATTTGGAGTTCTTATTTTTTTCAAGCTGTCACCCTTATCACCAGAAAAAGGGGGGTTTAAGGAGCTAATTTATTAGAGTTTCTAGGCTCACCTCCAATGATATGGCATGCCAAAAGAGTTTTCAGAACTAAAACACATGCTCATAGGTTCATAGGCTGGTACTAGGCTATCAGCCCTAGGGCCTATACAAGCCTAGCCATAACAATTCCCTGGCTATTTCTTCCCACATTATTTACTTTCCTGGACCCCTGTCTAGCAGGGCGACTGACATGATCCCTGGGGTGAATTTCCTTTCTCCCATCCAATTGTCAAGGTTCCTCTTGAAGAGGTCCAAAGAGGCACTCTGCTTGACATGTATGGGTAATCTATTCCAGAGTCTGGGGAGTCTCTGAGTCAGGAACTTATCCCTCCAGCATGTTTTGTTTATTGTGATGACAAGGTTTAGATCCCTGGAGCGTGTAGCTCTGAGGGATTGGGATTTCTTTAAGTGTAGCATGTCCAACAGCTCTGGGTTTGACATGGCCTTGTATGTTAAGCAGAGATCGCCTCTGAGTAGACGATATGCGACAGAGTATAGCTGAAGTTTTTTAAGGCGTTCAGCGTAGGGCATCTGCTTTAGGCCTGTGATTCTTTTAGTGAGGTATTTCTGAGGCCTTTCCAGTTGTTGCAGATGTCTTGAGAGGTACATACCAAATGGGGCATTGTATTCTATAATGGGTCTAATGAGGGATGAGTACAGTGGGACAATGACCTCCTTTTTTCTGGATGAAAAGCCCTTCATGATGAGGTGTGCCACATAGAAGGATTTCCTGACTGTTGTGGCGATGTGGTTATCAAAGGTGAGACCAATGTCCACCTGTGTCCCTAAGTCTCTTATCACACTTTCTGTGTTTAGTGTACTGCTACCTATATGGTAATTCATGGATACATGTTTTTTCCCAAAGGGGATAACAGTACATTTCTTGGCATTGAGCTTGAGCCCATGGCTCTGGCACCAAGCATCTGTTTCTGTAAGGCCCTTTTGTAGAGTATCCACATCATTTGGGATTCAATAATGGCTCCCAGTTTGCAGTCATCTGCAAACTTTGTTAGCCAGAGTCACTTAGTCTTGACCTGTACTTCAGAGAAGTAGATGCCAAACAAGAGCGGCCCCAGGACTGAACCCTGAGGTACTCCACTTGTCACTTGTCTGGAGCTGGATTTGGAGTCGGCTACTTTTACAGTGTGGGTTCTATCAGTAAGCCATTTAGCAACCCATTGGGTGACATAGGGATTAATGCCCAACTTAGTAAGTTTATCTATGATTCCAGAGTGGGGGATGGTGTCAAAGGCCTTGGAAAGGTCTAGATAGGCTGTGTGGACCACCTTACCCTTGTCCATGGCTCTGGAGACTGATTCAAAGAAGTCAATCATGTTCAGGAGACAAGATCGGCCCTTCACAAACCCAAACTCGGGGTTATCCAGAGGGCTTGCTCGATTCTATCAGAGATGACGTTTGGTCAGATAGACAAGGGAAGTATGGCCCAATTATTAAACAAGGTTTGGTCATGAACAGCAGACATACCACTCCTGATTGTGAAAAACATGATTTTTTAACAACATGGTCATTCATTAATCCTTGGATGTGAAAGACAATGAAGATATTGTCCATAGGAATTGGTCAATTTTCCATTGTGATAACAGTGCTAGACAGTTAAGTTCTTTGAATCCACGGTTTACCTACAAAAGATGAAACAACATTAAGAACCTGTTAGAGAGACCTTATCTAGGCTGTGGTGGTTATTTTCCCATGACTAGGACATGTGGCAGATATTAACATGCACTTACATTGTTAGTAATTACACTGGTGAATTATATGACAAAATAAAAAGGTACACGGGTGGTAAATTCAGTTGTTGGTCTGAACAAGTGGTATATTTTGCCCATTGCACCTGCTGCCAAGCATTTTATATAGGAAAACCATCAACAATCTCAATCGCAGACTATACCAACACTTATACAGTCTGCAGCGCTCAGATAATAACAGTGCTCTTGCAAGACATGCTGGGCATTGTAGAGGCTTTAAGAAGATTCTCTTTCTGAATTTAGAGCAAGCTCCATCTAATGCTTATACTGGTGATTGGAGGAACCTTTTATTACACCGTGAGATGCTTTGGCAGTTCAGACTTGATACAACTTCTTTACCAGGGCTTAGTGATAGCATTTCAATTACAAGTGAACTAAAACAAAGGGCCAGCATATTGTAACATTATTTTTTTTATCATTCCTTCTTTTTATTTATTACTTTTTTGTTTTTATATAAATGTAGATTTTCTACACAATATAACTTAATTTGGGGTGAAATATGTTATGTAGTGTTTTTATACTAGTTTGCATTTTTTCTTCAGAAATTTGTTTTCTTTACAGTCTTACCACAAAATAATTGGGTTAGTTGTGGGTGTGTCTTACATGTACTAGGTATTTTAAAGGCTTCTTAATCTGTACACATTAGTTCTGAGGATGTCTATTGATTTATAGACGAAAGAACTTAACATTCCCCAGGATTCAGGAAGGCCAATTTTCCATGCAGGAACAGTGTAGGAGCTCCTGCATGGAAAATGGCCACAGAGCGATTCAGGATAGTGCTGTTTTCATGTGTACGAGCAGCCCTACACTGTTCTAGCAATAGCTAGAATAGCTAGAAAAGGGGAAATAACAGTAGGAAGGCAATCAAGGAGAACTAGCATAGCTGGCAGGGGGAATGTATCAGAATCAACCAATTACACATGCAGCAGTCCAGCACACTACTATAAACTATGCAAACACCTTTCACACTGTTTTTTCCCACAAACTCTACACCACTGGTGTACACAGATGGGGGATTTTTAACTGGCAAAAGTAACTAAACATGTTAGAGGCTGTTGTTGCTTTACTCCATCAATATGTGCTAGAGAATGAGGGTGATGAGGAGGAGAATTCTGACAACTGACCCACAGTGAGGAGAAGAAGAGTGTACAGATTCAGGTTAGCCTACCAGGGCCTACATGAGCTGGAGATAGTGGAGTGCTAAAGGGTGGATAAGGACATTCTACAGCAAATCGTACAGCTGTGCTGTCCCCGCCTCACACACAGAACCAACAGAGGGAAACTCATTCCAATGGATAGTGTAGGCTTAAGAATACTATCCACAGGTTCCTTTTAAAGACCAACTAGGGATATTGTGGGGGTCTCACAGGCATCAGCATCCAGGGAACTCCACCAGTTCCTGGATGCTATGACACCACATGCCAATATGCACATATATTTTCCCAACACCTGTGAGACACTGACCAGAAGTATGTGTCTCTTATACTGTATATCAGAATACCCTGAGGTAGCTGGTGCTATAGACTGTGCGCACATCCACATCAAACCACACCCTGGCAAGTGGGGTATAGTCTACATAAACTGCAAGGGCTTCCCCTACATCAACTACCAGGTCATGTGCAATGCCCAAGGCATTATCATGAATGTGTGTGCTGGCAGCCCTGGAAGCTATCACGACTCCCACATCTGGCATTGTTCATAGCTGTATCAGGGGTTTGCCAGGGGGGACATCTCATATGGCCATCTAGTTGGGGATGCTGGCTATGCACTGGAGCCGTGGCTGATAACACCCATCAGAAATGCACACACAACTGAACAAGAATACCATAATAAGTGTTAACACATTATTCTACCAGTCGCACTCTTCGCTCTTCTTATAAACCTCTCCTCAGTATTACAACTGCCAACAATATTGCTGGCAAAGCTCTATACCCCCATAGCATAGCCAAAAAATGGCATAACCTCTCCTACTACAACAAACACACAATTCAAAAAAACTACTCAAAGTACATCTCAGGAAAACCTGGATCTGTCCACGTATTACATGACAGTATCCTCTGACTCTCCTTCTCCTTTCTCTTTACAACTCAGACTCTAGGTTCTTCCTTTCTTATAGATCTGACTTTCCTCCTTAAAATCTTGATGCTCAGGTTATATTATTTTCCATCTCTGTTCGTTAATAGAAGCAAAATGTAAAATGCAAATTGTATGTAACTGTTATTCAAAGACTAGCATTATCTCTATCAGGCCACTTGTACTTTATATATAACTCTTTATCAAAAGTCTTGGTCCTTTACCAATCACAATTGAATCATTGTGAACAATTATTTGTGTGTGTACTTATAATTGACCTGTTTTATTCATGCCTGTTTTACCTGTGTCATAGCTACTTTACTATATGTTAATTGTGGAGCTTTTCTCCCTGGATATCCACTGAAAATGGACCTGGTCCAGTTGGATTTTTCCCGGTTAACAAATGTAATATAAAATAAAATAAAATAAAATAAAATAAAATGAGGCACACACACAAACCAGGATCATTGTAGAGTGTGTGTTTGGGATGCTCAAGTCATGGTTCCACTGTCTTGACATATCCGGTGGAGCCTTGCAGTACTCTCCAGCTACATGTGCACAAATGTTCATAGTATGTGCCATTCTACACAATATGATCCTGTGGAAACAGCTACAGCAGGAACAGCACGGGTGGTGCCACATAGCCCCCCACCATTGCCAAGGCCAGTACAGGCACAGAGGGACTCGGAGGAGGACCTTCATGAGCCTGCCCCTGTAGACAGAAGGAGGTGTGCCCAGTATGCCCAGACGTTGGCAAAGAGGCAACACATAGCACACACACTAACACTGTAGGGACCCAGGGACTGATACCTCTCTCTGACTTGCACATACAGTAAAAGGGATGCCAAACATGACACTACCTGTACTTTGCCATATATAGGGAGTGTACTATGTGCATCTGACATAGATAACCCTCCAGCACAGTCCTCAGTACTGGCACAGCAACAAGGTAAGTCACCCTTCCTATCAATTACTGAATGGAGTAGTATGTACTGATAATTGTATGTATGGTATGGATGCAAGCATGCAAGGGAATTGAGTGGCTGAATGGGATAGCAGCAGACAGCTGACAGCTATATGGGTCAGCAGGAAATCCATAACAAATACTGCTGTCAACATACTAGGCAGTACTACACAAGGTGACAACCCCCACCGCGGTACATGTGATGGCCCAAATAACTGTGGGTGTCAATAGGTCACACACATGGATGGCAATGAGGGTCACATACCCACCACCAGCCTCACCCAGCAGGACAGGTGTAGATGACCATAACGAAAGGCTGGGCTAAAGCCCCCAAATGATGGCAATGGTGAACAGCCTCCCGCCAAACCTACACAGACATACCAGAACAGGTCTGGCAGTTGCATGTTAGTTCTGAAGGGTAAGAAGTCTGAAACTGAAATTAATGCCATTAAAATGTAATGTGTACTCTACTGTAACACTATAGTACAAATAAGTATCTATGTAGCAGTTGTAATCTCAGTCCTGTCACATGTAAAGTTGTATGTGAGTGTGTGTGTGCATTTCTAGATGAATGTGTTTGAGGCCATTCACACTCACTACACTTCCCATTGCCCTACCTTAGCACTCCTGCTGATGTCAGTCACCCTGAAATAACCCTTTGGGCAGTTTGAAGCCCTGTAAGTTATGTGGCACTTGCAATAACTGTGTAATGTTATAGTGTAGCAAACTAGTTAGGTAGGAGTTCTAATCCCTGCCCTGGCAACTGTGAAAATGTGTATGCTTGTATGAGAAAGTGTATGTGTCTTTGTAAAGACATAATTTTGAGGCCATTCACCCACACTACAATTCTCTTACCCCTTCTTTAACACTGCTGCTGATGTCACTCACCTTCAAAGATACCTTTGGACAGTTCTTCAACATGTAAGCTCTGTGGTGCTTGTGATAACGGTGTAATACTACAGTATAGCAAACTAGT
Source organism: Protopterus annectens (assembly GCF_019279795.1). Taxonomy (NCBI): domain Eukaryota; kingdom Metazoa; phylum Chordata; order Ceratodontiformes; family Protopteridae; genus Protopterus; species Protopterus annectens. Next base: position 443,591,279 of record NC_056747.1, on the reverse strand, counting down.
TAGGTAGAAGATCTAATCCCTGTCCTGGCAAATGTAAAAATGTGTGTGCTTGTGGGAGAGAGTGTGTGTGTCTTTGTAGACACCTGATTTTGTGACCATTCACACTCACTACACTTTTTTTACCCCTCCTTTAGCACTGCTGCTGATGTCACTCACCTACAAAGATACCTTTGGACAACTATCCAACATATAAGCTCTGTGGTGCTTGTGATAACTGTGTAATACCACAGTGTAGCAAACTAGTTAGGTAAGAGTTCTAATCCTGGTCCTGGCAATTGTGAAAATGTGTGTGTCTTTGTAGAGACCTGATTTTGGGGCCATTCACATTCACTACACTTCCCTTACCCCTCCTTTAGCACTGCTGCTGATGTCACTCACATACAAAAATTTCTTTGGACAACTATCCAACATATAAGATCCATGGCACTTGTGATAACTGCGTAGTGCTAAAGTATTGCAAACCTGTTAGGTAGGAGTTCTAATCCTGGTCCTGGCAGCTGTGAAAGAGTGTGTGTGTTTCTGTAGAGGCCTGATTTTGTGGCCATTCACACTCACTACACTTCCCTTACCCCTCCTTTAGCACTGCTGCTGATGTCAATCACCTTAGAGGTATGTTTGGACACTGTTCTACTTATAAGCTCTGTGGTGTATGTGATAAATGCGTAACAATGTAGTAGCAATAACTATATAGATAGGGGGTTGAATATCATTCCTGGCAAGTGTGTTTATATATATATATATATATATATATATATATATATATATATATATATATATATCGCATAGGTAGGGGGTTGAATCTCATTCCTGGCAAGTGTGTATGTATATATATCTATCTATATGTGTTTGTACCTTAAAGATTTTGGCCCCATTTACACCCACTACACTTCTCAGTACCTGACTTTACCAGTCCTGCAGATATCATTCACCTTAGAAATACCTGTTGACAACCCTAAATCATGTAAGGTCAGTGGTGTGTATGGTAAATGTGTAACATAAAGGTCTGAAAATGTAGTTATAAAGAGGTTTGAACCTCACTCCTGGTAAATGTGAACATGTGTAGGATAAAATATTTTATGAAATTCTCACCCACTACATCACCCAATGCCAGTATTTACAAGGGCTGGTGATGTTCCTCACCTTAGAAGGAACTTGGGACAACCTCACTCCTGGCAAATGTAAATGTGTGTGTAGAGTAAAATATTTTATAAATTTCTCACCCACTACATCAACCAGTGCCAGTATTTACAAGAGCTGGTGATGTTCCTCACTTTAGAATTATCTTGGGACAACATCCATCCTGTAAGCTTGGTGGTGCATGCAATAAATGCATAACACTGTAGTAGCAATACATAGATAGGTAGGGGTTTGAAGCTCAGTACTGGCAAGTGTGTGTGTGTGTGTGTGTGTGTGTGTGTGTGTGTGTGTGTGTGTGTGTGTGTGTGTGTGTGTGTGTGTGTGTGTGTGTGTGTGTGTGTGTGTGTGTGTGTGTGTGTGTGTGTGTGTGTGTGTGTGTGTGTGTGTGTGTGTGTGTGTGTGTGTGTGTGTGTGTGTGTGTGTGTCTGTGTTTGTCTGTCATCAGTATCCTGTGTGGGTGTTGGTGTGATTGTGTAATAACAGGATCCATTGGGGGGCAGGTTTTGCTAAATTATTATATTGAGGACCTAGTATATGTCCCAGTGTCCACATTACAAGGCAAACAGTTGTCAAACACCATAGAGGTCGATGTAGACAATCCACAGCCCTTAATGTGTAGTGCCATGTGCGATGACTATGTGACAGTATGGATTAGTTAACAATATAGGCAACCCTTCTAATTCTCAGAGACCACTCTCCACCCGGGAATCATACACAAACATACTTGGCTAGACAGCAGCCACGATATCAGTAGTTCTCCTACAAATTGCCTCACAGATAGTACCCACGGTATGATTGCAGTGGATTCCAAGTCAAACCGATGACCAGACATGACTGGTGTCACACAGGGTATGGACCCATGTCCTCTCATGTTTGGAATCTACCCTTCTGAGGTGCAGGAGAACACAAACACACCCTGGCTGATAAAGTTGCATACAACAGTAAGGTGGGTGGTAGCATTCCCAATCCATGTGATGTTGACATAACACCCAAAGGCCACTTGACACCTATGACTTTTGTTAGAACCCTGGACATTACCTCAATGCCAAGACATGTGATGCCATTACCTTTAGAAACACCATGGCTCACATAAGTAATACACTGGTGGTAGTCCACTGAACAGTGACGTTATTATAACAGAATGGGGAACACAAGTTGACAGTCAGCTGCCTGTTACCACAACAGTGCAACTGACATCATAAAGTACTTTGATGTGTTACATTTCCTGTCTGTGTGTTATCCAGCAAGTAAAAGGACATGGCACACTGTTCCATCCCCTCAGTAGCCCAATCAATGTGTACAGTGGCCCTTTTGCAATGTTCCCCACTGGACACCTGCAACAACTGTAGAGTCTTCCAACATACCCCACAAAGGGAATACCATGCCTTATACACATGCCCTGTATGGACAGACTCCAGTAACTCCAATACATCCCTGTATCATACTCTCTATGTAGGTGCAATCACTACCTCAGTTACACAGGCATGTCCCACCAAACTAGGTCAGGAATGCTACTTCTGAAGATACCAATCTGTTCCCACAGCATGCCCCAGAGACCTTAAGCATACTTCCACACTTCAAAGAACATGCAACTGGGACATGTGCACAACCCAGACACTGTCCATGTTATGGAATATAAATCACATACATGTGAAGCAGTGCACATAAATGGCCACCCACAATAGAAATCTGGATGAGTGGATGGGGAATACAATACTCACCCCTGAGGACCACTCCAGTGACTATACTCCTGAGCCACACTGGGGACTATTGTTATGTGGCCTCATGCCAGGGTATTCCGTTGGCCTAGCCTTGTAGAGCCTTCAGACCCATTCACCTACTACACAACTATGAAGCAATGATCCTATGAATCTCAATACTGTCAAATGTGTGTGTGTGTGTGTGTGTGTGTGTGTGTGTGTGTGTGTGTGTATGTGTGAATAATAATCTCAGTGTGTTTGGTTGATGAATATCCCATGGCTGTAGTTATTAGCAATTGGAGATGTGCCCAAACTACAACACATACCATTCTCCACTCTTCAACAGATGTTGTAAATCAACATATACCTCTGTACAACCCTCAGCCCTATAATCTGTAAGGCATATGCAATCACTGTGTTACTGACTGGGGAATTCCATACAGATACAGCTGTACCCTGCCTAAGACATGGTGGATGTGTTACCACACTGCCATACCCCTTGGTCTTGCTGCAGGGCCACATCCTGGTGACACACAGATGCCCTAAACAGAAACAGGATACAGCATGTGAGAACACATTTACTCAGCACTTCACTTGTGGGGCGAGAGGGGTAACACTGGCACTGAATGTGTTGCCAGGACTGTGGCCAATATATGTTGTCTTAGGTTAGGTAGTAGCATTGTGCAGTAACTCACAGCACTTGTGTTTAATGCTGTGGAGATTGTTGATGTGACTATCAAAGGCTGTTGTGACTGTCATCGGTGTCTGCTGCATGTATGCCATCACAGATGCCTGTAGAGGATTCCAAGAGGGATCCAAAGTTGTGTTTGAGGCTAATAAGGGAGTTCAGCAGTCATGGGATACCACCTTTCTCTGTAACAGTGTCCTCCTTCTGATGTACTCTTTAGTAATGGCAGGGAACCATCACATTGTCTCCCAGTGTTTGGAGGACAGTGTCTGGGTTCTGTTGGCTCTGGCTAGTACCATGCATTCATGTACCTGTTTGTACAGTGCATATGAGTATGGTTCCAGAGTCATGCAGCTATTTCCCATTGCCATGGGTGCAGTGAAGTCATCCACTCCTGCTTTTATGGCTGCAAAATCAGCTTTGGAGAGGTTTTGCAAGGTGGTTATCTTTGTGGGGGGGGGGCTGACATGTTGAGTTCCATGTTGATTACAGCCTGTGTGGATCTCACCATGCAGGGATTGACAACTGTGGATGAGCAACACTCCCATATTTAAGTAGTTAACACAGGTCAAGGTTGTTGCATCCTCTACTGGGGGTCAGAATGAGCTGGTCCAGGGCATTGGAAATGAATCCCAGAACTGTTCAGCCACTTTACTGGTGCTTAGCTACTTTCTCCAGGTGATGAAGGGGTAGTTAAAGTCTCATACTATGTTAGTGTTATGTTGGACCATCATAGATGGCAGGGTGTTGAGGAATGTGCATTGACAGTCTAGGGACATAGATGTGGACCCATAGGAGGCTATGGTCTGGATTTCACTATAACCCCAAGGCAGTTGTACTGGAAGTATCTCCAATGCATTATGTTGGGATACTAGTCTGGAGGTGTTCTTATCCATAATGAATATGGAGAGAACACCACCTGTGGAGATGTAGTGTGGTCCATGTTTGGGAGCTGACAGCTGAGGAATGTGTTATACCCTGAGCCTGCAGGACTGCTGTCTGCTGCTGTGAACCACCTCTCCATTACAGCAAACATGTGTCCTCCACTCTGAGTGCTTTGAGTGACTGCATCCTGACAGTTAGATGTCTACTGCTGAGCAACGTGACCCTCAGATTGCATACATTTCTAGCCATTATGGTGGTAGTTACATTAGGAGCACTGCCTAATAAGGCATTGTGGGGTGGCAAGGTACTTAGCCAGTACCTGGAAAACCAGTGCTGACAGATGTAGGACATCTGTGACAAGTCATTGGGTTCTGTCAATCATGTCATCACAAGCAAAGAGGTACCGGATCCCATGAGAATGACACAAAACACGTAAGCCAATGTTGCAGTCAATCATCTGTTGATAGTATTGCAGCATCATTCTGGGTATTGGTGGTACACTGCTCAAGGATATTGTCACACCTGCCTGGACCACATCATCAGAGAGTTTAACCATGTCTCTTGTCACGTATTTCAGGGAGGTGTGTCCCAAGTCATTCCCAGATACAGAATGATACTCGTTGTTGTGGAGTGCCATGACTAGCTGTGTCATGTGTTGGATACAGGCATGTGATAGATATTTGGCTGTTACATGCTCCATATTCAACTTAGTGAGTGGGATATGTGTGTGCCTCAGTACTGAGTTACCCATGATCACTGTATTGTGCAAGGTGGTTAGCCTTAGGAACTTAGGTTGAGGGTCACACTGTGTAGGTTAAATATGTGTCCCTTGGCATGTGCCATGTCATGTTGTCTGAGTGGCTATCTGTCTTACTGGTCTGTGCTGTTTGTGCAAATGTCCATTGAGTGCCTCTGTGAAGGTGGGTGCGTGGCTTTTCACTTCATGTCATGGCTGTCAAAGTGGGTGTCATGGTGATCTGTGTGTTCCATATAGTTTGGTGCAGGTGTTGATCTTATCCTCTTGACCTGATAGTCCAGCCTTTGCTGGACAGTGCATATGTCCACATTGGGTGATATATGGGTAACTCTCACAGGTCTGAGTGTTTGGAGTTTAGAGGGGAGGATTGTCTGTGTACATGAGGCAGTTGCAACAGTGCCTCCGAATGGACAAGTGCACCAGGTTAATGGGTGAAAGCACAGACAACTGCCCTTCAAACATGCCAGGAGGGGTGGACATAACTAGTAAGTCCTGGGGCTACGTCTGTGATGAACAAGTACTGCTGATGGCTCCCATGTGTGCCACACTTCTTGATGCAATAACTTGCTGAAGTGCCAAGCCATAATGCTATTTGAAGTGCAAGACAGAAAGAACTAGCACGATGTAAGGGTGGAACAGAAGGCAGACTTTCTGCATGTGAAAGCTCAGTAAGCTCTGTAGCACATGAGGTAACTGTGTAGCAATATAGTAGACATAACTAGATAGGCATGATTTCTAATCCCAATACTGGCAAGTGTGTGTGTGTGTGTGTGTGTGTGTGTGTGTGTGTGTGTGTATGTATCATGTACTCTCTGGCTTATACCATTTTGACTTGTGTACTACCCTTCACACTTCCCCTCACCCCAATCTAGTCATCCTGTTGATGTCATCCACCTTAGAAGTACCTTTGGAGTAGGTGGAAATGTATACGTTATGTGGTGTGTCTGATATCTGCATAGCACCATAATATCAATAACTAGATAGGCAGGAGTTCTAATCACCCTACTGGCAACTGTTTGGATGTGTTTGTGTGAGAATCATGTGTGTGGATTACACCTTTCATGACCTGTGTACTACCCTTTACACTTCCCCACACTCCAATTTAGTAGTCCTGTTGATGTCATCCACATTAGAAGTACCTTTAGACTAGGTGTTAATGTATAAGTTCTGTGGCATGTCTGATATCTGCACAGCCCCATAATAGCAATAACTAGATAGGCAGGAGTTCTAATCACCCTACTGGCAACTGTTTGGATGTGTGTATGTATGAGAACCATGTAGTGTGTGGATTACACCATTTTTGACCTGTGTACTACTCTTCACACTTCCGCTCACTCCAATTTAGTAGCCCTGTTGATGGCATCCACCGTAGAAGTAGCTTTGGAGTAGGTGGAAGTGTATAAGCTCTGTGGCATGTCTGCTAACTGCATAGCACTATAGAAAAAATTACCTAAATAGGCAGGAGTTCTAATCCCAATGCTGGCAACTGTGTGTGTGTGTGTGTGTGTGTGTGTGTGTGTGTGTGTGTGTGTGTGTGTGTGTGTGTGTGTGTGTGTGAGTGTGAGGATCATATCTTGAGTGGCTTATAACATTTTGATCTGTGTACTATACACAGCTGGTGACCACCTCCCACTGCCATTACTTTATATAGTGTGGTAACAGCATCTGCCTCACATGCAGATGGTTAAACCATTGTATAGTCCTCTGTACAAATGTGTCTGGAATATCTATATCTTTGCAACCAATACATGGTTGGAATTGGTCTGTGTGCGTTAACAGTGCCAAGGTATGTGATATTGTAGCCAAATAGCCCACAGTGAGTGTACTGACACATATGGCAGCAGAAGGTATCATACCTGAATGAAACATCATGCTGATACGATGTCTCCCACCCTCACAGGTGTCCAGCCTTGTAGGTGCAATACATGAGTCCAGATGCTTGGTTTTACAAGTGAACTGTTCATGTTATGGGTCACATTAAAGGCTGGAAGAGGTGTGGACTGATATACCATGGTCCTAATTACTATGTAACAGGAATACCTTGCATCTTAACAGGGGTGGGTACACAATTTATATCCACTGTATACCATTAATGTGTCACACATGTCCCTACCTTAGGCCATTTGTCCAGCTCATTTTGCTGGCCTCTATCCAGATGTCTTGGCACTGACAAGTTGTGAGGTATGCTACAGGAATGTGGAATTCATGTCAGATAGCCCCAGTGGTGACCACTGTGATGCAATGCAGTTATCCCCAGCACAAGTAAACATACATAAAAAGCAATATATGTATTACATAAAGCAATATAGCTATTACTGATGATTGTGTGCATGGTAAATTGCATGCCCTTCACATGTCTGGGGTATTGCCAGGCAACAACAGAACAATCCCATACTCACCAGATTCAGGCTGCAGTCCCATATGCAGACCAGAGGGTCCTAGTTAGTTGTGAGAGGGAGTTATTGTCAGCAGACTCACATGTGGCCTTGGTACAGGATGGATGCAGCATGTCTGCACATTTACAGTACTAACCCCAATAATACACAATGTTCTGTCCTCACCATAGATGTGCACCTCTGTGCATTAGAAAACCCCATCCACAACTGCAATCGGACCTGACACATGGATGTAGATACAATACACATACATGTATGTCTGATACAATAGTGTACTAACCACCACTGGGCCCTTACCTGCACACTCTTCGTCCAGTGTGTGTGTGTGTGTGTGTGTGTGTGTGTGTGTGTGCAACCCACCTCCACAATGCTTTCCTCAACTTCATGGCTTGTGCATTGGGCGGGTGCCCCAAAGTTGGGGAGGAGTTCCGAGATGGGTGTCAGTGGGGGCTGGATGGCTGGGCCCCCATCTGTGGCTTTTCTGACATATATATTTATAGATACCAATCCTTCCTAATTGCACAATGTCTCTTCCCTAATATAAACTGGCTGTGAAGAAGGGTATGTTTGAGAAAACATCCTAAAACCATACAGCTGAGGTCACTTACTGGGAAATTCCTTTGACTATGGTGTGAGGGTCCTGGGTTCAAGGGCTGTTTATTTTGTTGACAGGCAGAACAAGGACTGTTGGATACATAGTGATTAAGGCAGTTTTGAGCAGCAGGTTTACGTGATGGTAAGGTGCTAACATATGGTTAAACAAATAGGCACTTACACTGTGCAGGCACGCTTACCAGTGTGCAAATCTCCTTAGCATTTACATTAAAGCAATAGCATAGCTCAGCCCTGGTAAGCTTTTGTCACACTCCATTCTAATAAAATAGCAGGATAATGACATCTTTGATAAGTGTATTTAACTTCCTGCACATAACATGCTTCTATGTGCTGTCATTACAGTAGCAAAGGGTGAGATTATACTATATGAGACACCTGGGTATACATGGGTAGTACCACAATAATTTTCTTTGTATTTGTTTTATACATGGGTAATATCCCAGGTTATATGCAGTCACACTTGCATGTTGCACCAGCTACAGTGCACTGGTTGACAAAAAGCTTAACACATATTTTATCATTACGTTAGTACTTTTAACAGTGCTTTTCCAAGTAAGAGTAGATTGCAGATTGTAGTACTAGAACCATAGACCCCCTGCATCCAAAGCTGGGACTCTGAGTACTGACTATCTTATTTATTTATTTATTTATTTAAATTTGTTAACCGGGAGTGACCGACTGGACGTAGGTCCATTTTCAGCGGAGGCCCGGGGAGAAAAGCTCCACAGTTAAAATAAACAGACAGTATTTACATTGGATTACATATAGAAAAGAAAATAAAGAGTGCACCATCAGCTGGAATTCAAACTTGTCAGCAAATAACTCCAAGTAACAACCTGTTTAAATGAAACTTGATTTATTGCAAACGAACAGGAGCTGCAGCAAGTGATAAAAGTTAGCGCTTTCGCGTTGACACCCAACGCTTCATCAGACATTAAAATAAACAGACAGTATTTACATTGGATTACATAGTGATTAACAATGTACATAGCAATTACTTACAACATATTTACAGATGAAGAACATAGTACATCAGTAGACAACTAGAATATTTATCTGTGAAGTGCATACCAGACATTAACAAATGTTACAAGAAGAACAAGTTCATGCTGTATAATAAGCACTGACTTATGAGCATCTGAGCTTGCTATAATCAAGGTAGTTAGTGGAATGGGAAGAAAGGTAGTGGTTGGATGGGGTGGATGATATTAGAGTGGGAGTTGCAAGGGCATAGCCAGCATGTTTTTAGTTGTGCTTTTAGTAAAGTTTTGAAGTGGGTGCATGATGGTATGGAGGTAATTGTGGGTGGGAGTGAGTTCCATAATTTGGCTATGGCACAAGAGAATAGTGCTTCACCAGCAGAGTTATTGGCTTTAGTGATCTGCAAGTGATTTTTGCTGCTGGATCTTAGTGGTCTGGTGGTGTGATGGGGTTGGAGTAGATTCTGGAGGGATGGGACATTTAGTGGATGGTTTACTAGTTTGTGGGGAAGTGAGAGTTGATAACATTGAAGGAGGTGAGGGAGTTCAAGCCAGCCCAGTTCAGCAAGTGAGAGACAGTGGTGACTATGGTAGGATGCCCCTGTGGCGAATTTGGCAATTTTATTGTAGCAGGTATCTAGCTTGTTTAGATCACATTGCCTTAGGTGGGTATATATTGGAGAGGCATAAAGTAGGGTGGAGATAAAGTGGGAATTTGCTATTGAAATCTTTGCTGCTTTGGTGAGAAATTGCTTATTTCTGTATAACGCTCCTAGTTTTTTGTGGACTTTTTTTATAGTCATGGATATGTGAATGTCAAATTTTAGTTTATTGTCTATTTCTTGTTCTTGGTGTTTGCTCTGTATGTCTTTATTTATTTATTTTATTTATTTATTTTATTTTACATTTGTTTACTGGGCTAGTCCAACTGGATATATTTCCATTTTCAGCAGAGGCCCGGGGAGAAAAGCTCCACATTTGGGTTAGTACAACAAGTAATTCAATAAAAAAGCAAAAAGAAAAATACAGTGATTAGTAAAAAAAAAAGTATATACAGAATTAAGGTGAAACAAAAAACAAAAAAAAAAAATGTGTATGTATGTATCTCCTATTGGATATTGATCTGATATGTTGATATTAACTGTAGACTACCATGTTTTTTGAACATGTCATTGAGGACTGCTGTCATGTAGTAATGGCATACCTTTCAGTTTCAGACTTCTATCTTTCAAAACATTCATCCTAATGCATAACCTGTTGGCTATCTACTTTCTGTCTGTCTTCTGTACAGATGTGCAGAAGTCAGGTGTTGCTAAGGCCATACCACTATGTAGGTGCCCACATAGTATTGTGCTGTGGGCCTGGACACTGCTGCTAGTTCCGATGTATAGGAAATTCCTTAATGTGGGCCTTGCCCCTTTTCCTTGCCTGTGTGAGGGACATTACAGAGGTGGTAGGCTACAGAATCACATACCATAGGTGGCAATACATCACAGGACAGGACACGTGGAGGCAGCCAAACAGTATGGGGGGGGGCATCTCCCTAGATTTGTGAACAGATTCTATGTCATCAGTACTGTTATACACATGGTGGATTGATAGATTGACAGGGTTTATGTGGACAAGCATTTAATGAGTGATTCACAACTGACAGTGGTATGTCTCTGACATACCTCTCCACTGGCACGCTGTCCACAGACTGGCCACATGTCTGCCTCTTATGGTTTGTCTGTTCCCCAGACAGTTGGTGTCATTGGTAAATTAGTTGTGGACTCTGGAGAATGCAGTCAGTAAATACTAACATCTTTTGGTATTGCCAATGTCATATTCCTCATAAAGGATGTTACAACAAACCTAGTAACATTTGCAACTGTCTCAGTGTATGACAGTAATATGCCCAATCTACCCCTGTGTTTGTGCCTCTGTCCCCAAATGATGTCAGGCTTTGTCCAGATGTCAATGAGGTGCAGACATATTTATTATCATTATTTCCTGACTTCATTCCTGCTACCATCCCAGTGATGTAGTAGACCCACAGACATGTCAGGGAAGAGGCCATGGATATGATTTCTGAGCCTGTACATTCTGAGGTGAACTGTAGGTGTGAGAGGCCTTTGAATGTCTGGCTGTTGATAACAGACTGTATGATTGTGGACACATGTCATGTGTACATATTATTTGGGCTGTGTATGGAGGAATGTGGATGCAAGTGTTATGACTCCTTCTTTATCTGACTGTGCATGCTGCTCCAGCTTCCGCTGATCATGTGCTGTATGTGCTTGTAGGGGCAGAATGAGACATCTCCTGTACCAAGGTCAGGATTCAAACTATACTGAGAATTGGGACTGTATTTATAGGGCTAGTGTGTGAGTGGCAAACAATGATGGATTTGTTCACACATTCCATATACTCTACTGTTCACTTGACTTACCAGTATGTGACTGTGACTGTGGTGATGTTGGTTGTAGGTATGCACTTTCACACTGGTGTCTGTTTGTCACTGATTTTACATCCCCGTACTGCCTGATATATTTGCAAATACATGTGTAATTGCCCATATCAATTATTTGTGCTATTTCAGTAAATATATGTTAGAACACATGGGAGAGTGTTACTACAGCAACTGTGTTAGCTTATCTATGCCAGTACTTCAGAGGCATCCCCATGTTCATGGCTTCCACCCACTGCTTTGTCAGCCTTGGTCCAGATTCATTGCAGAATGGGGTTTTGAGCATACCTGACAACTGGCTGGATTGTTTCAGGATGTCCAGGTTTATTGCTCATATTTCTGGTGTGTTTTACAGATTATTAACATTTCTCTGGTAAATCACAAATAATATGTTTGTTGTCAGAAAATGAGGACATACATTTAATTTACCTACCTCACATCCATCAGAATATGTATGCTGAAACAAAATTTGTCACACTGTCAAGAAGAGTACAGGGGGGCAATGACCTCTTCCTTCCTGGATGCTAATGCATTAGTACTGAGAAGTGCTACATAGAAAGACTTTGTGACCACAGTGGTAATGTGGTGGTCAAGAGGCATTGCTGTCAAACTGTGTGCCCAGATCTCTTATACCGCATTCTTTATTCAGGGGACTACCATCAATGTGGTAAATCATGGGAAAAGGGTTTTCCACAAAGGGGATGACAACACATTTTCTGACATTGAGCTTAAGGCCATGGTTCTGACACCAGTCATTGGTCTCAGTGAGGGCTTTCAGTAGGATGCCAACATCACTTGGGTAGTTAACAACAGCTCCCAACTTACAATTGTCTGCAGACTTGGTCAGCCAGAGTCCCTTCATGTAGGCATGGACTTCAGAGAAGTTGACACCAAACATGAGAGGACCCAGGATAGAACTCTGTGGGACTCCACTTATGACTGCTCAGCAGTCTGACTTGGAGTCAGCTATTTCCACATTGTGAGCATTATCTGTGACCCAGTTTGCAACCTACCTTGTGATATAGGGATTGATGCCTAGCTTAGTGAGTTTTTGCATGATTCCTGAGTGGGGAATGTTATCAAAGGCTTTCGCCAGATCAAGGTAGGCTGTATGTGACACCTTGCCTTCATCCACAGCTCAGGTGACTGATGCCAAGAAGTTGACCAGGTTGATTGAGCAGGTATGACCTACCCTTCACAAAAGTAAACTGTGTGGGATCCTGAGTCTGCAGCTTCCCATATTCCTGTTTTTTAGGTATATGGTGATGCATTCCATAGCCTTACATAACAGACTTGTCAGGCAGTTGGGGCAATATTTCCCAGGGTCTGTAGTTGCACCTCATTTGTGGAGAGGGGTGACTGTAGCAGTGCACAATTCAGTAGGGAAAAAGCCTGAGGTGAGTCTGTGCTTGAACAGGGCACACAGGTGAGGTGCCAGGTTACTTTGTGGTTCATGTAGAACACAGCCAGGGATATGTCCAGGTCCCAGAGAAGCTGTATTCTTAGCCTTGGACAGTGGTGTTTTAACCTGTGCAACTGTACCACTGGGTGCCTGGCAGTGTACTGGTATTTGACTGGTCCTTTGGGGGTAGAGAGGGGTAAAGTTTGCACTCAATATGTCAGCCAGTATATTGGCAATATTTGTTGGCTCAGTCTAGGAGGTACCATTGTCTAGTAGCTCAGAACAAATCTTGATATTGCCATGGAGATTCTTTATATA